>NC_069137.1:41779328-41994328 GCF_026914265.1 Mya arenaria | reverse complement strand
TTGTTCATTCTTAAAAGAGTTTCGTAAACCTTGAAAGCGCTATACACCAATATTTGAATTAAAATTTCCATTGGTCCAAAGTAATTGACTATTATAATTGTTCCATTGTTAAGCTAGGTTTGTAGATCCCAGTATTTGAGTGCACTTAATAAAGCTAATAAATACAATATAGATTAGATAAAAGATTGGCGCTAGTTTACAGAATGGAAAACGATAAGCTTCAAAGTTAAATATAATCAACCAAAATTACTCAATGGTATACAGTAGTATCAAGTTACCAATATTGAATATATATGCCAACGCACTGCTTAAACATGTATGGGCCACCTTTTGCATTTGCTTATTATACTTAAGACATGATACGGCGTTTTCTTATTGTTTATTATCTTTTAAAACATGCAGATACAATATTCTGTTTGCTAACATTTAACTATCGACTTATGAATTAAAAATGTCGGTCCTTAACATCCAGTTCGAGCCAACGAGGAATTCGAGTCAAGCGAGTTCCAGCCACACTGTGGGCGACTGTATATGCGTTAGCTTTCATAAACATTTGTGTGCGAATTGAACGTAAGTCAGTATTGAAGATGGGCACAAAACATAACAAAACAATCACGTGACATAAGTTTCCATGAATAATGTTCCTCTAGATGTAGATTTACGTTACGTCTAAAATCCTTTTATAAAACAGTAATTAGCTAGAAACAATTTTGTTTGACCTTAGACTTAGACAACCTCTGATCGAATGTGTATCTTCACATGGGCTTTATGGTCTGAGGACATTGTTCCTTCGACAACCACATCTTTATACCGCGTACTAACTGGAACTATCTTCGAACTTGTGAAGCTGTCCACCCTGTACTCCAGTCTATTTACACTATTGCCGGCGTTCATTTCTTCAAACATGTCCTGGTCAATCCTTATGTCGCCTGAAGTAACTCCAACCCCGAGACGGTTATCGAAGATATGAAAGTTGAAAGGAGCTGACCATGAAACAACAATTTTCCTCTCTGGATTGTTTTCAAAAGTATAACTAAGAATGCCTTCCGTTCCTGTCGGATACCATTTTGTTTTCCTTGTAGCTACGACATCACTAGAATTAGCGTTTATCGCAAGGGGTGAAAGCAACACATTTCCCTTTACAGCATAGATCGACCCATTAATCAGGTTATGTTTGGTATCATTTTGGATTTCCATAACGGTGGTTACCATTAAGTTATTCGAGTTGAGCTCGGCAAGAACCGCTTCGCTCACCCTTGAAATACCATAACCTAAATATCCTGAAAGAAATCAACATCAAAGTAACATTTATTGCAACTGAACATAGCATACATTAAAGACGGGACAACGTTTAATGATTTTCGGCAATACAACCAGAAAACAACAATGTCTCGGTAGCTAATCGATTGGTAAGTTTTTGAAAGTTACTGTTGCCGTAAGTCGCCTTCTTTTTTGGGTTGACGAACATCAGCGATTGTTTATATCTATTCCTCTAGTTTTTCGACCGATGACAGAGTAACAAGTACTAGTCGACCAAACTATATTAACTACAAATTGCATTTTCTTAACAAAAAACTAGATATGTCTTTATTATCAAAAAATATGATACAATGTATGTTAATCGTTAACTTTAAACATATTCTTTGATTATCTTATCAACATTATAACTTATGCAACTTTCTTATATAACTCACCTGCCATTTCCGTTCAATGTATGTAGGTATTCCAGATATTTAACTCTGAACAAGATAACACTTAAAAGCCCTTTGACAGACCCCGTGCATAAGCCGAATGTGTATGCTCTACTGAATACAACTTTACTCTAGTGTGCCATTCATATTCAAATAGAGGACGAACATAATGCGCCACATTCATTGTCACCGGACGAACCTACCACAATAAAGAAAAATCGATACTACTGCAAACGACATAATACGCTTTGCAATTATGTAAACATTTCAACTTCAATAGGTTTGTATATAAAGAAAATCACACTACATTCCTTAAGTTAATTTCTATACTTCGTCCTTGTTATTGAATATGAAAGTTTTAAGTTGATATGTTAACTGAACATTTTTGGTATAATTTTAACGTTTAGTTATGATATATACTGTGTTGGAGAAATATGGGTGCATTTTGTGCATTATTCTATATTGACTCTTGTGTTATAAATTGTCTTCACCCATAATATGTTTCTTCATTTTTCTACTCTGTATCCGCTATATTGTGTTTGCATTATATATAACTGCTTCTTTAAAATTGTTCCTTTCTCTTGTATAATTCTTGCTTGAAAATAATATATACCTTTAAGTACCTATTTGTATGCTATGGTCCTTCAGACTGGACTGTGGAGCAGTCTTATCTTCAGACTTTGGTGTAGACTGTGGCATTATGTTGCACAGGCTGTTATGCAATACTCATCTTGTGGCGCTGTTCGTTTTTCAGTCTATGGAGCATTCTGTTATTCAGGATGTGACACAGTGTGTACATGGCGCAGTATCTATCCTAATAGTCTGTGCAGTCAGTCCGCAAGTCAGTCTGGGGTGCGTGAATTTTCTCACTAAAAAACAATGAAGGAACAGTGTGTTCTTCCAATAAGCAGAGTAAGATACAAGACAGTTCACCTTGAATACACCATCTGTATGACTTTAATCAGTCATGGAAAATATCAACCCACCTTTTTTTATATCTTTGTGTAAATGCCGGAGGAGAGATGATTTTTAATGATGTTCGTACTTAGGTATTGACTCGATTGCGAAGATTTTGTTTTATTCATCAACTCTTGAGAATTTCCTATTTTTTATGAACATGTTACCTTTTTGAATGCTTAGCATTAAGGAATGTTTACTAAATCTAGGGTTTGGCGCGTGCGACCTTCAGAGAGGGTACGGTAGACTCCGATCACACATGTACCGAATGGTTTTTGTTTTACTCATTGTGAACAAAAGAGTGTCCTGATTAAATTTCAAAATATCAGAAAGTTCGTTTGACTTTAAAAACTGTGCCAAAACGTATAGATTAAAATATTCATGCACAAAATTAACCTATTTAAGATTTGCCTTTTAGGTCAAACACTTAAGATTTAAATTGCATGTCTCTCATGTGCATTGCATTGTTCGAAATAAAGGTTTAGGTTTTGAATAGAAAAAAATAAACTGTTAAGTTAGCAGAACAGGTCATTTGATATATCATAATTGACTAATGTGCGCCTTTAAAGCTGCACTTTCACAGCTTGAACGTTTAGACAACCTTATTATGTTTTGTCTTGGAACGAGCTTTTTTTTGCGAAACTCAATTGAAACCAGTTATATTAGACTGTTGACAAAAATAGACCTCAACTGTTTTATATTCAAGATCAAAAATTGGTGTTGAATGCATTTTTCTTAAACTGTTTGTAGTAGTTTAAGCCATAAAGCATTATTTTTTGATTGGAAAAATGAAAAACTGCGATCTGATCTTTTGTCAGCCATCATTTCTGATAGGTTTGCAGATCTTTACGCAAATATTTGCTCTTTCCAAGACAAAAAAATAAAACGGTTGTAAAAAGGGTATTTCTGTGAGAGTGCAGGTTTAAGTACTATTTAACTGAAACTCTTTACATTCATATGAAATATTGTGCTTTTGGTACTTATCAATGGATCGCACAATTCAATAAGTCAATACAAAGGTTAATTGAAGTATTGTGTTTGAATGATCTTTATTGTATTCGAAAACAAAACAAACTAAAATAAAGCAAAGATATGGGCAAAAACAGTCTTTGAAATAATTTGTACTTTGACGACGCAATGTAGTGTTAAAGGGCTCTGTGCCGAAAGGTACATGATAAACATACGTTTAAACCTTAACCTAGGTAATTGGCACTTGGCAAACGCCAAAAAAATATAAAAAAATAGAAGAAGAACACTAAACTCCACAAACAGCACAGTGCATACATACGATAGTATATATATATATATACTATCGTATGTATGCACTGTGCTGTTTGTGGAGTTTAGTGTTCTTCTTCTATTTTTTTATATTTTTTTGGCGTTTGCCAAGTGCCAATTACCTAGGTTAAGGTTTAAACGTTTTGCTACTGAGCTTGTTTCTATAGCTTTTTGCATAAATATTGAAATTCGTTGCGAACTTATCGTTCCTTTAAATACATCTTCATCAGCCTGGAAAAATTGGTCGCCAGGAGTGTTACCTGCTTTAAAATACACTTCAAAAGACGACAATGGTTTGGCTGTAGGTGTTACATGCGCTGACTGTTTCAACATTTTCCAGTACAGTCAAGCGTTAGTATGTCTATATTGCTCTGAAGTTTTTGTTCTGTCAGCGAGTTATGTTTTCTTACAGAAGTGTATAGTTTATTTGTAATCCGACCGAGCTTTAACGAGTAACAATTTTTTTTAATTTTAAGGACAATAGCAATACTTGTTTAAAAATGTTAAAAATATGCTTCTTTTTTGACAGAATTCTTCGGTAAACCAAGGTATATTACCAGGCTGTTTTTTATTCGAGTTGTAACCATTATGATGAATAGAATCTTAACACAGATAAAGGCCCCTGATTGACTATGAAATATTTATTTAAAAATAAATTTTAGGGCAGGTTGGGATATTCATGAATAATTTCTATACCCTTCGTTCATTTGACTTAATACTTCAAACAGTTGTACAGGTCCATTACACAACATAACTCCATATTAATAAGTTAAGACCCCTGATTGACTTAGGTTAAAGTTCTGCATATTTTATCTAAGTTTCTCTGCCTTTAATTGCTCTGCTGTAGATATTCATGATAAAACTGATAAGAGAGGACAGTTACATCTAAGAAACAGTGACCTTCGGTCAATTCATAACCAACTTGAAAGAACAGTATACCATACAGAAATTCACTCCGTTACAAAACGGAAAACAGTATGTACTTCAAAAATGTTTGAAACCGAAAGAGTTAAAACTGTTTCACCTTTTGTTTGTTGTGAGTTCTCAAGAGGTGAACCAGGTCGTCGTATAACGCTGTATAAATGTGAACGAATATCTCATATATCTTGAAAACTCACAAATGTCACCTTTATGTCACTAAAAATGACAGAAAGAAACTGGTACTTATAACTCGCAGTTTAATAATCACATATAAAGCATTTTTGCATTTCATAGACCATTGTACTAGATATACAGGAGATAGATACATGTTTTTGTTTATCGAAAGCAATTTACAGATATTTACCTGAAGGTTTTCTGTGTATTAAGTGAAAGATAACATGAAGGAATTAGCGCTTAGAACGTTTAAATACAAGAAACAGTTTTACAAATATCAACTTGAAAATGCAGTATTTAAATCTTCGAATTTATTCATCGCTTAATACTTCGTTCAGCATGAGAGAAGTGTTAACATTCAAATTTTTATGTGTATGCTTTTATTCGTCATAAGCCTGTACTCTAAGAAGAAAATTGTCAACGAGAAGTGTCATATTCAAGTTCATGTTGTGTAGATTCAAATTACTAGCTTGATTTTACAAATTTTTAAAGCCCTGATAGCTGGATGGTATAAATAGAGAGCGATCCTTTCGAAACCTAAACCATATACAAACTATACACCCAGCATTTGGTTCGATCGAAACTTCCATTGTCAGTAATGAAAGAAGCTTCATTGTCAACGACTTGAGCGGTATCCGTTTTTAATTAAATGATATTAACTACAAGGACAAAGTCAGTAGAGACTTAATTTTAACAAGATCATGTTTATAGCTATGATTTTTAATGCGTGAGTTATATAAAAAAGTAACAAAACAACACACACATAAGGCGAAACAAGAGCTGTTACCTTTTTAAGTTTTATTACAAACTTATTACATTGTTTTCAAATCATACTCTTTTATCAATAATATACAAAGTAAAGTTGGACCACTATAAGTTAACCTTGGGCTGAGCTCTATTCGAGTTACTGCCCTTCATATGGTCGTATTATATGCCAATGTAAATATGCTCCATGAGTTTAAACTCTGATTAAATTCAATAAACCATCGCTTTAAATGTTTGATGACTGGTGACGTCATACAATTTGGTAAAAAATGTTTTTGTTTCTTTTTGTTATTGTTTTTTTGTGCATGCTGGTACTTCTACGTAAGGTTGGTAGTAAATTGTGCCGGTTTTAACTTTGTTACCTTGACAATATATATATTGTTGAGAATAGTTACAGCAGTGAAAAGGTTTCATCAACGCTGGATGAGGAAGAAATTTTATTTTGGCATTTCAGTATTGATGCACTAGTAGCTCAATCATTGTCTTGCCTTTATGCCGTGAAAGAACCTTCGCAGAGAAATAAAAAAAAACTGAATGTTAAAAACACTTGACGATGACATTATAAGTTCTGTGTCAACGAATGTCCGTAATTGTTCCGACCCCTGTCTATCCTGTATGACTATAACTTATAATAAAGCTACACTGTGTTTCTCTTTTTTACCATTGTGCCTGTAGATCAGCTTATTTGATGTCACCTGCTTCTATTACCATTTTGATATGGAGTGGTGTTATGATTGCTGCAAAGAGTAATAAAGAACTTGTTTTGAAATATAATTATTTACAGCAAGGAATGCTACCCTTATATAAAACCATTGTATATGTTGTTGTTTTTTTTTAACTGCAGCTGTTCCGTCTCCAACGCGTAAAAACAGCCTTTGTCTGATCTACAAGATACCTAAAGATGCATTCTTACTCCCAAATGAGATGCACCACAATTAATATAATTGTGTTGATACCGCAAAAAAGATGAATAACTGTCAAAACAATGTTTTTTTATGAAGGATACCGAGTTCTGTTTAGGTAAGGTGCGGATTACACGGTATTTTTTACATTATGAGACAACAATTAATCACATTAAATCTTTAAGCACTCTCTTATCAATTATTTTTTGTATTTTCAGCTAGTTAATTCCCTATTATAATTGTGTTTTTATCAATAAATATTTTCCATAAATCCATTATTTAGTAAGTAGTTAAAGGTTTCTCACTCAAAACTTATGTTTGTTATACATGTGTATGTATTGGTTTTAAGTTTGTTAATTCAGTTTTGCAAAAACAAAATGATTTCATTAGTTAAGACATGATTGTTACCGAAATTAATATTGACTGTTATTAAAATTTAAGCTGTGTTCATTTGATTTCCAGTCTTACAAATGCTTTTATCACATTTCCTTGAGTAAAATTTAATGTTTTTATTGATTTCAGTTAAACACAGTGCTTGTCGGCATGCGTCATGATGGACAACGTGTATTCTATGTCGGAATGGCCTCTATTGGAGATATTCTCCCTGAATAATCATTACGGTGCATACGATATGCCTATGCACCATCTGCTTGTATTAAGGTATTGACTCTGAAGATTTCATCTAATTCAATAAATATTTAATTAAAATGTTTATACCAGGTGTAATATACAAGTTGGTATCAGCTAAAATGAAGGGGGTAAAATGAATGCTCAAGTACATTGAAGATAAAATCCTGCAGTTAGGTGTGCTCTACTCTTCTTCTTTTTTTAATAGTGAATGCTTGTGTAAGTATGTAAGGATGTAACCAAATTGGTTATTAAATTTGTGAAGTGGCAGTCCCATTAACATTAACATCTTGATGTATTAAATTAACCTTTTTTATATATGCCCTTTGGATTCTTTACATTGATATATATACATCGACTGTACTTGGCATTTTTAATTCAAATGTCGTATCTCTTGATAATTGAACAACTGATACTATTGTAAAATCTGCTAAATACATTTAAACATAATATGCTGTAACATTTTCGTGAAATGTTGATTAATATCGATTTAAATGTTTTTCTTAGGATATACAAAATGTGTTTGCCCCAAAAGCGTGTACTTCAGACTATATAACTTTGGCTAATGAGATAATAGCCTTTAACACTGATAGGAGGGTCTTCATATTTGATACAATCCGCAAGTTAAGAGTATTCGAGGTAATATACTGTTGATGTTTTGCCTTATTTGTACAAATTACATTTAAAATAGGTTTCGACAACAACAACAACAACACCATCAACAAAAACAGCAACTACAACAACAGTTACCTTTATTGCATAGACGATCAAAATATCAGTGATTGCTAGAATTTGAATAATTACATTAGGGTATCAAAACAAACATACTCAGAAGCGACATATATACTAATTAACCACATTTTATAAATACATATGGTTTTGTAAAATCAGCTACGGATACAGTGAGAACTAATTTAAATAAGGGTAAAATAAGCTTATTCATATGTATTAAATGTCTAGTGTTATATTTTTAGTTACATAAACTATAGAAACTCAAATCCATAAATACAATACAGTTACCTAGGTTTAAAGCTTCTTTTCTATATTTTTAAACATTGTATTGTTTTGATTGACTTGCAAATGAATTGCATGCTGAATTTTGTTTTGTTTTTGCCTTTTTTCCTAAACAACACAAAGCAAACTTAAAACATATTATCCTTTCAACATTCAGTTTTAACACAGGTATATATAGCACGGAAAACTTCATTATTTGAGCTTTATTCTCGAATATCTTCCTAATAAATAATAAAAAATAAGTTTCCTTGTCCCAACAAGCAATCGGGCAATTTACAATTGTCAAACGATTTTTAAACCAATTTGTTAGGGTTTGTTCCCATTTTCCCAACCGCTAATTTTCACACTTACAAATGATCACCAATTATCTATTCGCGCCTCAAACTAATCAGTATTTTCTATACTGTTCAACAAAAAATTAGCTACACACAAAAACTTGCAGTAAATTATTTCACTTTGTTGTTTTTTATTACGGATATATTATCTTACTCTGATTGAAATACATACTTATTGTAGAATATACCAATAGGTTTTTCATATGTTTGCAATGCATATCTATACAAACAAAAATAATTTACATAATATTACAACGGATAATGTACACCAGATTATTCACTCTCATTCAGAATTTCGCTCGTGAACACAGCATTCCCTTTTTCATAGAAAGGTGTCTAACGTGAGCTGGAGCAAAGGCTCATCAGGCTTTAGCACCACTTGCAAATAGGCGATATAGATATAATGACATATTTTGATGCTGCTTCCTTTTTAGTAAAACTGAAGTAAAGGTGTGTGAATCAAAGTGTTGTATTATGAGTTAATATATGTTTTAATTTCATTGCTGTGTATTATATTATTCATTATTTAATATCAATACTTAGTTACTTTATGTTCTCATCAGTAGTGCTGAAAACTTATGTTTTATATAGATTCACAATTTACTCCCCGTGCTTTGTTATTTTATATAAGATATACGGGGGAAATATGTTGCCGTTTGTTGTCTAGTCATTGACACAGTCTTTACTTCAATATGTTGCGCAGTCTGTCTTTATGTATATGGTGCAGTGTGTTATTCAGGCTGTGGTGAAGTCTGTTCCTCATGCGTTAGCACAGTCTATGCTTCATGCATTGGCGCAGTCTGTGTCTCAGGTTTTGGTGTAGTCGGTTTTATAGTCTGTGTTGTCTTCTTCAGAATGTGGCACAGTCTAAGCTTCAAACTTTGGTGTTTATGTAGTATATAATTATATATGTGTCACCATATGTACAACAGGCTGTTCTGTGCTTTAGGCTGTGGTGTTGTTTGTTCTTCAGTCTATGTAGCAGTCTGGTCTTAAGCCTGTAGAACAGTCTGTTCTAGAGTCGGGTTCACTGTCTCTTCTTTACTATCTGAAGCAGTCTTTCCAAAGTGTTTAAGCCACATTGTGTTCTAATATAAAATAAATCAA
Source organism: Mya arenaria (assembly GCF_026914265.1). NCBI lineage: Eukaryota > Metazoa > Mollusca > Bivalvia > Myida > Myidae > Mya > Mya arenaria. The sequence continues at coordinate 41,984,557 of NC_069137.1, read as the reverse complement.
TAATTCAAGTTGAAATTTATCGGAAAAAAAAACATTTCTGACCTGATTTCGATAACGAAATGTTTAACATCGTATCGTATACAATTTGCAAGAACACCTTATTACAGAAGGATCACACACTTAAATTGTTATTAATTCTTAGGTTTTCGCTAATTTGTTAGCTATACAATGATAAATCCCTCACAACTTTTTTGTAGTGATGTTTTACTGTAGTGTTGTGTGTCCTTCGCTCAGTGTCTGCTAGGACAAAGTTGTTTTATTTATTAGCTACTGGTACTATCCCTGTACTTATTTCATATTTTAATAGAAACGCCACAATATTTGTAATTCGTTAAGAAAACATCCATTCTTCGTTATTTCGAACAAAGACTGCACCACCATAGATTAAGTATTTATTTTATTATTCAGGCATGCATCTAGCCAGAGTCGACATGAATGCATTATCCATAGTATCCTCTGAGAGATAGATGCATAAACGTTATTGTTTTCAATGTTTATAATACAAAAACAGTTGCGTGTCGTTAGAACAAAAACAAATCCTACACAGATAAGGTAGATTTCTTACCAGTGAATTCTGTATTCTGAATAGACTATAAACTAATGAGATGCGGTAAAGTGCCTTGATATCTATCGAAGCATTGATTGGAGTTTCGAAACGAAGTAAGAATTCCTCGGGGGGGGGGGGGGTTAGAGTAGTCGGAGGGGTATACATTTATAGCATCGAAAAGCATAACACGGCAGTTCATCTAACATGAATCATTTGTTTGCAGCACCGTAAATCCAAAGAAAAACACTTAATATAACTTGTTCCTTAAATAACAATGTAACAGGTAAACATAATGTAACAACATGAACATGAACATGTACACTGATAACAAAAAAATGTATTGAAGATATGTAAAATAAAAGTCCTACATTATAGCTCAAAATTTGAATATTCTCGGGCAATCCTAAAATTACCGTCGCGCTGCTTAATGCACTGAATAGGAAGAGAAACACAGTAAACACCGCTTGAAACAAACGCTTCCGGACATACGAGATTATAAGTATCTTCCATGGCCGAGAGTGTAAATTAGGTTCATTCCGACTCCAGCGTAGGATGTTTGGCGGAAACGACGTTTACCGAGTTTCCGCAAAACACCCTGCGCGAGGGCCGGGATGAACCTATCTTACACGAGCGGCTATGGTAGATGCTTTTTCTCCCACCTCAGCTAAACAAAATTTAGTAAAATGTATATTTTGCTTGAACTCTTTTGTGCTTAGTGAAAATAATTGCGTATGGTATACGAAACTTCGTGTTTGTCATGGATATGCGCGCAGTGATTCAGATTATGTTAATTGTAAAATCGGTCTTTAAATAGTTCTAAGGAGAGTGAAGCATTATTTCTTGAAAGATGCGTGAAAACTGTTTTATGGTGACATTTGAAGCAATAAATAATTAATTAGCGTTCTAAATATTGCCACAAGACCCATGATGCTACAGACGACAGTCTTTAACAAGGAGGTAATTACAATGTGGCTACCATTAAAAAGGAGTTCCATACGGGCATTTTATATTCGCCCGTGAATTTCTAGCATGGTTAAATTATTGAATCTACTTATTTGAGGTGGGAAAAATGTTCCTTCTGTCTTTACTTCGTTATATCGTTTATTGAACATTTTGAAAACATCCAGCGATTGGAATAAGTATCGGGAAGTAAAATACAATATCATTGAGTATACAGTACGGAACTGTTATACAAAGATGTCATATGACCAAAAACGAATTGAAAATAAAACAAAAACATTTTGAATACTTTTTCAATAATATAACGTCTACTGGCCTTTTGACACAATGTGACTCCATTCTCGAAAGCAATTCATAGATGTATTTTCACTTTTAAAATGTTTTTAAGCAAAACAGTGTAACGTTATTTCTTTGTAAAATTGACAAGAAACAAGTGTGTTATTTCATTCTGTCCAATAAAAAGTTCTTTTTAATATGGAGAATGTTGTATACAATTAGTTTTGTTGCTTCAAGCTTGTTTGTGTGTATGAACAAGGGGAGACAAGAACAAGTAAAATAAATAGTAAGTCGTTATAATTGATTAACTGCTTACTGCACACTTTTTCTAAAAGCAAAGTTCTTCAATGGCTTCCTTTCGTAAAGATTGAAACCCCTTCTAGTGAATCATCGAATCTGATCGCATAACACGGCTTGAACGTGAATTCTCTTTCATTGACGACGCAGTCTTCTATGACAGCATTTGTGTTGTTTCGACACGGAAAAGTTCTTTTTCCTTCCAAACATAATGCCCGCTTAACTCGCTCTTTCATAGAAATGCAACGAGCTGGGTGGTAATGCCATACAAAAATATCGTGTTTGTGCAAGTCTATGGTGTATTTCACTCTTTTTACTCTTGGGAATGCAGGGATGATAAGATGTATTTCTATCTCTTCTTCTTTTGAGAAAATTGCCGTTTCCTTCTACCCGTTTCTTTTTAAGCTACAAAAGCACCTGAGCTCTTTAACTATGTATACGGTTTTCGTGTCCAAAAAAGGTTCAACTGGTTCCTTTTCCTCATGTTGCATTGATGTGCCCGCGTTTGTTAACTTCGCAAGTAGCTCTTCATCATTTTGGTCGTTCGAAATATATACATCTTCCTTAACTGATGCCCAGTAACAAAGGTGGTCGAATCAATTTGTGACCCACCACGTTCTTTCTCCTACCCTTTTCATGCACGTCTAAGCCTTTCGTAGAATGAATACATATAAGGGTACTTTACGTCATAAACATGTCAAGATGAAATTCCAAAGTATTGTACAATTATTCTTCAAAAATTTCTCTCGAAGCAAACAAATTAAGAAAACCATAATGGATGCATCTGACTCTTACTGTTCGAGATCTTTCGTTTACATCTATTATATATATAAGACAACTGAGAATTGCTCTTGTCTATGGTAACGGAAGGTCACTATGTTCCCCACTCTTACCTGCGATGGCATTATAGTTCTTTTATTCATTTAAAATGGATTTCTTAGGATGCGTGAAAGTTTTGTCGAAGTCATTTTCATCACCACAGACAACAAAACTACTACGACAATCAACGGCATTCCTATTCAAGTACCAGAACTTGTACAATTAAAGTCTCACACAAAAACTCCAAAGCCTAACCATATCTCCGTTAGTGTTCTTGTTAAACAAGCAAAACATTTAGTTTTCTTTTTGTATTGCGATTGCAGCCATACAGATTCTGCAATACAATGTAAAAAGTAAACAACCGCAATTGCCCTCAGTAAAATATCTGAACCAACCTCAGACATAAATGACCTCGCGATTTCATCCGTACTCATACTTAGAATGTGTCGAACCGCCTTTACCACTACCTAGTGTAGATGTCATAATGTCGACAAACAACATCTTTGAACCTGCAAATTGTCTTCTTCGCCGTTTACGCACCACGTTGCAAAATGTTCAAAGTTTGATAGAATAAAGTTATATCATTCAGATTGTTTGTAACTTTTGTCTGCGCGTTCAACAATTTCTTTTTTTCATATATGTTATGTCCTTTATAATATAAAGTTGAACAAATGTATGGTCGTATGCTGTCACCTCTTTGCAAATCCTTACGCCTTCTTTACTCTTGCTTAAATGTATGAGCTCCAGTTTAACTTCTGCTCCTGACGTTCCTTTTACATCGCGGATAATCGCATGGTGCTGGTAAATCAGTCCACTTCGACCCGGCATTGAAATGTGTTGTCCCTCTCAGCAACAACAGCAGCAGCAGCATTAGCAGCATTAGCAGCAACAGCAGCAGTAGTAGTTGTAGTAGTAGTAGTAGTAGTAGTAGTAGTAGTATATATGCGCTTGTTTGCTTGACATTGCATGTCATTTTGGAGAGCATTTGAATTATGTTTAATCTGTTAAAACAATATAACATGATTAAATTAGATGCAGTTGTTACAGAGAATAAAGGTAATTGAAATTCAAACTGTTTTTATCTGATTTCCAGTCCATTAAATGCATGTATTTTTATATAAAAACTACAGGAACAAAACCAGAAGTAATGAGTTTAAACATAAACCCCGTTTAATAGCACAGGGTCAACGCAAATGGCACTGAACAGAAAAGCAAATATTCACAAACCAGAATCACTGAAAAGCAAAAAGGCAATCCACAAACAACACCCTACAAATATAGAATATATATTTGGGGGTGTTTATCAAGGATTGTTGGATACCTCCTTGAAGTGGCCATTAAAATGTTAATTAAGTTGGGGTTTAAAATATCTGCGTGCTCAACCTCAAATTTATTCCAAAACTCACACTAAGTATTTCCATAAAATTATATTTTGCGATTAAAGCTGCACTCTCAAAGATTTACCATTTTTACAACTTTTTTTATTTTTTTGTATTGGAAAGAACAATATTTTGCGTAAATATTTGCAACACAATGATGTAAGGTTGTTGACAAAAAATCAGATCGTACATTTTCATATTTCCACTCGAAAATTAATGTTTTATAGCTTAAACCGTTAACAGTTTAAGAAAAATCCATAAAACATCAATTTAATGAACTTAAATATAAAAATCTGCTATCTAATTTTTTGTCAGCAGTCTTATAAAACTGGTTTCCATGGAATGTCGCAAAAACTGGCTCGTTCTAAGACAAAAAATAAAAAAGTTGTCAAAACGTGTAATCTGTGAGGGTGCAGCTTTAAATATAAGTTTCATTACAACTCAATTGTTAATCAAGTTGAATAGCATTACAATTGTGTAGTAAGTTTAACAGGGTGTTGTTTAACAACGGTGATTGAACGAGGGAATAAACTTGATTTTGGCTACTTCCCTTTAACACTCACAGGAATGTTTAGAGCGCGTAGAGTTCGACAATGCGTTTTTTGCGTCGTAATGTGCTCTGTTTGAGTTGCTTCCCTTGAGTTGCCGTTACGGTTCGTACTATATACATATTTACCCATGCACCAACACCTTGAATAAATGCATTTGTCCCGGCCGAGGCGAAACGAATGCAATTACTATTCGCTTTATTTTTGTTCTTTCTGGTGATATCATATGTGTTGGTATCAGTTATAAAAAGTAAATTAGTACAAATATATTACTCAGACACATTGAATATTAAAGCATGCAGTTTTTTAGTTTTTATCAACTGTTCTTCGATTGTATTTTGTATGTTCGTATAAGTATTTATGTAAAAACAACTACAGAAACGAGCTCAATAGCCTAAAATTAAAACATAAACCCCGTTTAATGGCACGTGATAAACACCAAAGACATAGAACACACAGAAAAAAACAATAGCAAACCAGAACCATGGAACAACAGCACAATATTCCACAAAAAACATGCCATGTTTGGCAGTAAAAGCTGACGGTCTTAGCTTGGCTACTGCGACAACGAATACATACTCAAGTTATGAATAGTCAGTTACGACGAATCAGTAACACCGGGTGTATACGATATTGTATGTTAAGTTAAATTACTAATTAATCATTGGTATTAAAGAAAGGTTAACCGTTGTATCACTTGATGACATAAGGAAGTGCAAGGAAATAACCAATGCTACTGCACAGTTTTCCCATTTATGGATGACTTCATAGAGAAAGAACACGTAACAAAGTCATGTTTAGTTTTGAATCGTCGGAACACCGTAAATGTTTCCGGCCCGACCGTATGCTTTCCGATTATAACTGATAATGCACATTTACTGCTTTCCAAATTTGTGTTCATTTTGACAGTTATACGCCATATACTCCCAGTGCTATTGTAATGTATAACAGATGTTGTTGTTTTTTGTGTTAGATCGAATATATTCATGGGTGTCAAAGAAAATATATTTTTCCATAATCACGAGTCGTGTAAACACACGAACTTTAAAATCTATATGTTATTTTATGTGTAGCTTTTAGATTCAGCATTTTCCTTATTAAATTTCCTACCCAACTTCTTGCAAACAATGAGTAGAAGCTCCATTTATACCAGCTATTATTTGCACGCTTCCTCCCGTTGACAATTGACGATATACGACTTTGGTGAACAGAACAAATGATAATTTAAACCAGATTTGTGCTCTTAAGACAGGATACTCTTAAACGAATATCTTTTGCGATATAGGTTTTAAAATACCAGAATGTTTAATCCATATTTATTTGTAATTAGTACGCCTTGTTTTGTTCGGACATTATCTACGCAATATAAAAGTTCCTTATCATACTTTCATGACAACGAATGTATCACCATACTGATATTTCCATTACGGTGTTTTCTATATTTTAAGCAGTAACTTCAAACATAAAGACAAAAACATGGATCGAACCTTGGTCCTCTCGTCCAAAGGCGACATAAAATCCACTATATCACTTTAATAAAACATATAATCATAACTTAATTTGTAATTTTGGAAGAACATTCGATTTGACAACAGGTTTTCTACAGTTGTATCATACAATATGTTCTGTTGATCGGTTGAACATAATTCTGAACAAAAGTATTCCTTTTTCAACATGTTTCGGTATAGGTCATAAAGTCAACATGTTAATATGTTTAAATGTTTCAAATATTGGCGTATTTTTTATAGGCGAGTAAAGGTTTAAGGCAGGCTTTCAGGTTCAACTTGAATTTCATAACAAATCTATAACAAGGAGATACGAAATTTATTGTAAGACACAGGGCAGCCACTAATACATTTATCATTCTCACTACCAAATGTAAATACAGTATAAGCGTACATGAAAATTCATTTAAACATAACAAACAGTTGATATATATATAATACTATAATATACTTAACAATATGTCTTTTTAATATTCCTTATTTAAAAAAAAAACAAGTTGCTGGTAGCCCTGATCAAAACACATTATATATTAGTTTCTTCTTCAAAATTAAGGTTACATTTCTGAAAGGAGTATTTATACATGAATTGAATTATAATGCGTAAATATCTTATAAAACTTAAAATGCGAAGGAATAAAACATCGATAATAATAGGTTTGTTAGAAGGGTATCAAATTCAATTATAGAGACAACAAAAAAAGATTTTCAAATGTTCAATTCTGATATGATTCATTTGTTTGTTATATTATTAATCTAACAAGTGCATTTTTTACTAATTTTGATCACCTACAAGCACACATACAACAATAAGAAACACGTTTAAATGTGTCGCATGCATTAAATACCTAACCAAAACGAAAAATTAGGTACACATTGTAATCAAATACAATACACGATCAGATAGCAATGATAAACTTAGAACCCCCTGTAATTACTTGCATTAGTAAGTCATAGAAAGAGCCACCCATACAGGCGCAGTTGATCTAGTGGTACCCACCGGTGGTCAAGCAAAACCTAGGTCGGGCACACATTCCAACATCACCAGATACCAAGCAATCATAACATCACAAATATACAAAACATGATTATCAAACACTAGTTATAACATTTTTATGAAACTTGTAGAACTCTTTTTCTATGTTGCATAGCAAATTATATATATATATACATAGAATTATCCCTTAACAGATAACACTTGTAAGAAGTAGCATTTTCATAAAATTTCTTAAGTAATATTTGTAATATCAAGATTAAAAATAAAGCTAAGCAATAAATAATATCCTGTTTCAACAACATCTTTACATTACTTACACAAGCTTTAGAGTATCGACAATATGCAATCTAAAGCTTATGAAATAAACATCGAAAACGCGCAAGATCAGTTCTATTTTCGAATATTGACGAGGCTTTGTAAAATTCATCACATAACTTGATTTTAAACAAGCGTATATTGTAGTTTGTTTAAAGTCTCCAATAGAGGACTGGTCGTGAAGTGATTGATTGAACAAAACAATAAAAAGGATATCTAGCATCCTTTCAATTTGTTTGCTTGCTCGCCTGCCATTTTGATAGTGATTATTGTCTCGTAGAGGTAACGCCGACACATGAAAACATATTTATATCCTCCACTCATATCGTTCATGATAATGTGCATTAGAAAATGTTTGTTTCTTTTTTAATGCTTACAAATGCCGCGAGAGCAGTAAGTAAACGTTAAAAACCACACGGAGTATCCGTCAGCATATCAATGTCGCCAGCTAAAAATTCAAATGTATAAGTGTTGTGTCCGGAACAAATGTATTCCCTTGTATTGTTTAGGTTGCAGAAGGATTCTTTAGGGTTATAAAGTCATTTATTAAAATAAAAAGTATATAGGAGTGGTCATGTAGCCATGTCTTAAACAGTAAGGGGAAAAAAGTTGTCTAAGACATCTCCTATTGGGGAAAGATCTCGGGTTTTCACACATTTGTACAGGGATGAGTGTGCAGAATATAATCGTTCGGCAATGCCATTTCGATAAACAATATATGAAAAAGGTCCACTATTAACAAAGTCGAACGCTTTTTGAAAATCCACAAATCATCAACATGGACATATGTCTTCACAGTACCATGTAAATTTACTAAAAATAAGGTACACTCATAACGACGATTATAATGATAATGTGCATAATACAGTTCTTAACGCAGTAATAGTTAAGGTGTTTCTAGATTAAATCAATCAGTTATCCTGGCACTGCTTTCCGCACTTAAGCAACGAATATACCAAATTTAAAATTGGTGTAAAGGAATACTCGTTTGTGAATCCTGTTCCAAAATAAACCTGTACATAATTACATTGGTACACTATCATCATTAAAATTAATAATCACGCATCGGTTTTGAGTTCGATGAATAACTTTGACCACTCTCCAAACACACCTTTCGACTAGGGAGCAGTCGGAGCGAAGCTTTCATTCGCGCAATGTTAGTTGTCTAAAAATTCTTTTTTTAGGATGCAAGATTGTATGAATCCATTCTTGGTCCACCATGATCCATAACCTTGTCTTTCAAAATTTAATGCTCGTTCAACTCGGTCTTGCATAGAAATGCACAGAGCTGGTTTGTAATACATAACATTAATATCATTCCGTTTCAAGTCTAATGTATATGTCTTTCGTTTTCCTTGCCAAAAATTAGTAATGATCAAATCTATTTCTACAACCTTTTTTCCTTCAACAACGTTTGATTGTTTCCTCACCAGTATACCTGTTTCTTTATAGTCTACAACATCGCCTAATCTCAGCTCTTCAGCTATGTACACTGGACTTGTATTCAAAAAAGGTTCAACAGATTTGTTCTTCTTTTCTTTGACGGTGACCTCTCCCAAAGCATAGTCATCCCAACGCACGTTCGGAACTACTGCCCAATGACAAAAGTTGTCTGAACGGTTTGTTGTACTCCATCGTTTCTCACCTACCCTTTCCTTTGCACGACTAAGCCTTTTTTCTCTTGAATAAGATGTTGTATCATCTACGTCAAATTTGTACCATGCTGATTTAGCCAGATTCATTTCAAATTCTTCCTCAACAATTTTTCTCTTTGCTAACAACTTAGGAAGACCATAATGAATGCAGATGACTTTTGCGGTTTGTGCCTCTTCGTTCACATCTAAAATATCCGAGACAATTGCGACATGCTCTAATTTGTAGTAACTGAAGGCCACTATGTCTGCAATTGATAGCTGCGAGGGCTTTGATATTTTAGTTTTCTCGTTTCCGAATGGATTTCTTAAGTCGTGTAGAATTTTGTGTACAGACACTTTTAACACAACTGAAAGCAAAACTGTCAGTAATATCAACGGGATTCCAAGTCCACTTCCTATTGCAGGTGCCGCAAAAGTGTAAATCAGAAATTGTAAAACTGATGTCGAACAAAAAACTGAAAACCCTAACCACATATCTAGTAATGTTCTTTTCAAACACGTCAAGCAAAGATTGTTTTTCTTGTAAGTCATTATAAGGTATGCTGTTTTTGCAAGACAATACACTAAGTAAATACCCGCAGTTGCCCCGAGAACAATTTCTGGAACAATCGATGACCATATTGACTTGGCGATCTCATCTGTACTCATAATGACCAGTTGTTGAACCGCCTTTACCAATCGACTACCAACACCAAGTGCATTCGAGAGAGAGTCGACAATCATTTGCAAAGCCCCTTGTACCTGAAAACATTCTTCTTCACCATTTACACACCAAGTTGCAAAGTGCTCACAGTTTAATAATAAAAAATTGTATTTCTCAAACTTGGACATTTTAAAATCCTGCAAAACTGTCTCTGCCCGACTGATGATCAAATGGTCATCGTACCTTTGCTTTATGTAGTGTTTTAAATTAATTTGTTTGTTTTTAAGGTCGTATGTTTTTATCTCCTTGCAAATCTTAATGCTGTTTTCTTTTTTCATAAAATGTATAAGCTCCAATTCAGCTTCTGTCCCTGACGTACTTTTAACGTCGCAGACAATCGCATGGTGCTGATAAATTGCTCCGAATTTACCTGGCATTGAAATGTGTTGTCCCTTTTTAAACTGTGAAACATCCAGCACAGGCATTGATTCAGAACAAGATGAACAGCCCTCACTACTTTCGCTTTTTTCGTCATCTATTGTAAGGGATTCAAAAGCGCTATTTAAGAGGCTGGCTGCTTCTTGATCTTTCTTTTCGTCAATATTTGACGAACTCCATTTAACATCTGTTGATTTATATTTTTGTCGTATTTCGCCAAAAATCTTCGCTATATTTTCATCAGTTTGTATTTCACAGAGTAGTTTTCCTGCCTGATCATTTTCTTCAGATCTCTGAGATTTGAACACTGCAAAAAAACAATGCCTGTATAACCTCTCGATTTACATTAACTATTGAAGTAAATGAACTACGAAAAGACTCCCACTGCCACAACTCGTTTCGTCTTTTAGTCGTCGATCAGGTAAAAGTAACTCAATATGAAGAAATAAACAACCTTGTAGCATAATGTCATAATTTAATTTAGTTACAATTTGGCATATATATTAAAGCAAATTGAAACATTCCTACACTCAAAATAGCTCAAGTGTAAAAACTTTTCCAATTTACTTCCATCTTGGCAATAAATTTCGAACAAATTGTAAAATTTCTAAAAATATTTAGAATGTTTCCAGAACATGACCTACACACAATATTCAAAATTGTCATTGTAATTGAAAACAAGTTACTTACAATTTTCCCAATCGTTAAATATCGTGGCATCCAACCTTCTTCCAGAGTCTGAACAAACGAAATCGTCGCAATCAGAGTATTCCGTATCCGTATCCGTTTCTTCGAAATTTCCAATTGGATACTCGTATCTTCGCCGATAGCCTGTAGCCATAATGTTCTGAAAATAGTATAATATAATTGTTCGTTAATAATGCAAATGAACAGCCAGCATTACGGATGTTTCTTAAAGAAATCAAACACGTTTTGAACAAACACTATAAAATAGGAATTTTATACATTTCATTTTATAACAACATGCAATCAACCTGGACATGATCATACGATATTGTTTAACGATAACCTGGTCTAAACGCATATGATTTAAGACTTCACACACACAGCACCACCAATTATACAACACAACATCAAAATATATCAGCTCGAGTTTACCTAGAATTCAACTAAGTACATAATGTCAAAATGTTCCGAATCTAGGTAAAAATAGCCTTTGGTCCTTAAACAGATGTTGAAATCAGCTTTATTAAAAATAATAATCATAAGAAAATATAATAAATTGAAGGTCTCTATTAGTAATCCGTTTTATTTTAATGAGGCAATATCAATATACAATCAAACAATAGATTTCAATTTATTTCCAAACGTTTAAGAGATAATTTTTTATATTTTACATTTTAGTTGTTTTACCTAAAACTGCATTTTTGAAACCTTTCCCTCCGACAACATAAATTGTCTATAAAATAAATGTGATGAAATCATAAGCAGAACAAATATCATAATTGACATGTATCAGTTAGAATATGTAAACAAATTTTACCTTTACCACATTTCACTAAGCTATAATTTTATATCATTCCAAATTACTCCATATATCTCAGCTTGTCGAATCATCCGGAATATTGGTATATACACATATCGAACGCTTACGAAATACAAATATCCAATGAGCAACGGTAGACTTTGTAAGCTCTTAAACCACTCGTAAAATGATATGGTCCGTTATCTGCATCGCCGACATACCAGCCGCGTGTTCAGTTAGGGCTATAATTAGTTTATATAGGCGTACTTCAGCAAACTGTCTTATTTTGTATCCCTGCTGAATCTTTGCGCATACGATATAAGCGGGGAACCAATGGTTACCTGTTACATCGTATCGCATACGCTATACGTGGGGAACCATGTATCCATCTTGCATCTTAGCGCATTGGCCATAAACGGGGAACCAAACCGCATTCGTTTGCCCTAAATAAGTTTATCGAACACAAGGGTAACAACGGGTTATTGAGTGTCAATGATATTAAAGCAGATACGTTTTTTAGGTAAAATACTATGTGTTTCCAATAAGGATGAGAACATAAGACCCTAGTGCACGATACTAAGACAGCAAGGAAACATCTTGACTAATTTAAGTAACGTGTATCGCGATTTGCCTTCCTTTTTTACTTGTCTAGAAGCGTTATCTGGGAATGACTTGGTCGTCTTTTACAATAATACGATTGCCTACACAGTACCTTTGGTGTTAGTTTGTTTTATTCCGGAGAAAGTATAAGATGGCGTCTTTGAGATACAAATAAACAACATTCTTACAAATATGAATCTTGACATTTAGTCATGGGCCATTATATTGTTAGATTAAATTCAATAAAAATTGTATTTAAGCTCGTCCAATTTAAAAAGGGATCGTCCAATCGATCCCAATTCACAGACAGGTTTTCTGCATAATGCATGCCCTTTTTAAGCATATTTTACTAAAAAATAGAACCAACACAACAACAAAAAAAAGTTAATTTCTTTTATTTCATAGCATTATTCCATCCAAAAGAGTCAGATATAAGAAAATGTTCGGTCGACCGAACAAATGAAAAAAAATAACAAGACAGAATTTAAACTATTCAAAACTATCAATTCACAAAATGTTCAGTAATGATAACAAATTGAAAATAGTCAAATTAAAATCGAAAACTTGAAATTGATACAAAATGTTCGGTCGTCCGAACAATTGGATGTGGTCAAAAAGTTTTTAAATTGAGAGTAAAATTTTTGATGTATCTAACAATTTGAAAATGGTCAAACTTAAATCGAAACTTGAAATTGATACAAAATGTTCGGTCGACCGAACAAAGTTTAGTGGTCAAAATTTATTTTTCAAATGTTTGATTGTCCAACCAAATTTCAAATCATGAAATTAAGAAGTATACAATATTCAAAAGAGAAAATGTTCGGACGTCCGAACAATTGAATGTGCTAAAATGCTTTACCATAAAAGCTAAAAACTTGACAAATAATGTCCAAAGAGAAAATGTTCGGACGTCCAAACAATTGGATGTGCTAAAATGCTTTATCATAAAAGCTAAAAACTTCACAAATAATGTCCAAGAGAAAATGTTCGGTCGTCCGAACAATTGGATGTGGTCAAAATGCTTGAAAATTGCAAATAAGGATTTCGATGTACTTCACAATTTGAAAATGGTCAAACTAAAATCAAAACTTGAAATTGATACAAAATGTTCGGTCGTCCGAACAAAGTTAAGTGGTCAAATGTAAAACCATTGAAAAACAATGTTCTAATTTTCAAAATGTTTGATTTACCTACCAAATTTCAAGCGTAAACATTATAAAGTTAACAATTTTTATAAGAGAAAATGTTCGGTCGTCCGAACAATTGGATGTGGCAAAATGCTTAACAATAAAAGCTAAAAACTAGACAAAAAATGTCCAAGAGAAAATGTTTGGTCGTCCGAACAATTGGATGTGGTCAAAATGCTTAAAAATTCAGAATAAGGATTTTGATGTATTTAACAATTTGAAATTCAAAATGGTCAAACTAAAATTAAAACTTGAAAATGAAACAAAATGTTCGGTCGACCGAACAAAGTTTAGTGGTCAAAATGTAAAGCTAATGAAAATCCATAATTATTTAATTTCAGTAGCTCTAACAAATTTGAAATCATTAAATTCAAAACAAGACAAACAATGTCCAGACAGAAAATGTCCCTAAACTATGGTCAAAATTTATACAAAAAATCAAAATTTGAATTTGAAAATTTAATGTTAGTATTACTTTCAATGTATCTTAGGCCTAAAAAAAAATTGTTTGGTTAGGATTACATCCTTTTCAAAAATAGGTAGGTTAGGTAGCCTTTTAATTTTTTTTTAATTTTTTTTTTATTAGGCTTTATATAAGAATGTCATTTTCATCATTGGAGAAAAGTGTTAAAGTTATCTCCTGTATAAGCATTTAAGGTTTTAAACTCTATATTTAAATTTTTTTTTTTTAAGTTTTTCATTATTTTTTTTCAAACTGACTATAAAAACGGTAGGGTCGGCGCCTATTCCGTAGGTAGGGTCGGGTAACCCAAACCAAATATATTTTTTTAGGCCTTATTTCACTCACTTTAACAGTCTTATAAATTCTATGAGTACAATCTTTTTTTAAATCTGGCTGGGTCATTATTTAACCTAAGTACAATAATATATATATGAAGAAATGGAGCATGATCTTTGGAATCATTAATTAAATACTCCTATTAGTTTTCATCAGAACTATGCCATGCTAAAAAATAATAGTATAAAAATGAATTAATCATTCCATAGATATATAACTTGAAGCACAAAATAATTATCATCAGAACTGAGTTAATGATAAAAATTACATGAACCTATCAACATTTATAAGTTTCACATTTCACATTACATATTATGTTTGGAATCATCAATTAAATTCATCCAATAGTTCTCATCAGAAAATTGTAATGATAAATATAAAGTTAAAAAGATAAATTAATAATTCCATAGATACTACAGAGTCTGTTGCTCAAAATGAGCATATAACTTGAAGCACAAAATAATTCTCATCAGAACTGTGTTAATGATGAAAAATACCTAACATATCAACATTAAACAGTTTCACATTACACAAACATAGCATCAAGATTTCTTGTCTCTAACATAAATAGTTTAGGGATGCACAGAGAGACAAGGGCTTTCATAGAACTGATTGGCATCAGCAGCCTTCCAATGTGCATCAGTAGAAGATTTCGTATTAAAAAAGCAATGAATTCAAGCATTTCGATAACCAAAGACTTGAGTAGAAGAACAAAAATCATCAATAGACATAGCAGCAGCGACATAAATAACATGGAAAAACACATTTCATAAAATATTTTGAGCCAAGTGTGTTTTTTCTCCTCATCTGTCAATAGAATGGTAACAAATGTAGTTATTGATCTTGTTTTTGTTGGTAATTTCCTTTTTTTGGGGTTGACAACTGGAAGACTTGGTTGGCCTTGAGTCGGTTTTCGTTTTTGTATCACTTTTACATTCAGTTGTCTTTTTTCTTTTTCCATCAGAGATGATATTTGTTCTGGCACAACTATTGGGGAAGTTTCTTGTAAATCACTCTGACGGGAGAGATTTGGAAGAATCCATTTTGGAGATGATTTGTATTTTTTCTGTTTTATGGTTTCATTAAAATTTTGCCAGTCAGCTATACTTGAGTCCTGAGAAAACATAAATTGATTGGAAGACACTAGTTTTTCATGATTTTCTATATTAATTTTATCAAACGAAGGAATTACTTCTGAAGGTTTCGAATTGGGTAAGGTATTTAAAAGATTTTGCGGCAATATTTTCCAAACATCATTATGATTGCCTTTGTAGTATCCTTTAACTGTGTCTTCAATGCGCTTGATCTTAAAATAAAGTGGATTGGTAATTTGCACAATTTTATTCAGATAAGGAGTGATCCATCCTCTAACATCAAAAAGAGATCTTATTTCCTCAGGTTTTTCAAGTACTTTCAAAAGACTTCCTACAGATTCAACATTTTTAGTCCGCAGTGAATCAGCAATTGAAGCAAATTTACTGTCGATGTCTTCATGTGTGTGTCCCACAGGTAGGAATGACAAATGCACCTGAAAAAAGAAGCCTTTATTATAAATGTTTTTAATATAAACATTTCATCCAAGAAAATATTTTCTTTGAAAAAGTGACCTATATAATTTGGAAAGATCTTTAAAAAATTCTTAAGGTTGACAGCAGATATTTTTTAATATTTCAAACTCAGAACATCTTTAATGATCTTGCACTTTGACTGTTGACCAATCAAGTCAAAGAAAATTCATTTTATCATGCAGAAAAATGTCATTTACAAGTTTTTATAGCATTGGCTATAATATTTACATGTTTAAACTAGCAACTCAAAAATGGTATCATCTAAGTACTGTATAAAAACAACATACAATTTCAGTTTAACAAGCAAATTTGTTTCATGGATATCCCCCGCCTGATTGGGCTAAGTCAAGGAATGGAAATCAATTGTTGATGGAATATATATATATATATGAGTTTGAGTTTGATTGCAACATTTTGAAATAAAAAAAAATATTGTACATAATGTAACATTTAGAATTGACCAAGAAACCTAGTTTATGACTCCATGTTACCCAGTTCCAAACTAATCTAAGATTTCATCAAGGCAAACATTCTGATCAAGTTTCATGAAGATTGGTCCAGATATATTGCAAAAATATAGTCTCTAGAGTGTCCACAAGGTTTTTTTTAAGATTTGACCCAGTGACCTCATTTTTGACCCCACATGACCTAATAGTTTCCAACTATTCCAAGATTTCATTGAGGCAAACATTCTGATTAAGTTTCGTGGACATTAGAGCAGATGTATTGCCTCTAGAGTGTTCCCAAGATTTCTGTAATATATGACCTAGTGACCTAGTTTTTGACCCAAATAACACACTTTTAAAACGCAGTCGAAATTTAACCCAAAAGAACATTCTGACTATGTTTGAACTTAATCAGACCAATCACCACCATAAAATAGATCGTATGTGACCCAGCTTCAAAAAGTCCAAGATTTCATTAAGGAAAATATTCTGATTAAGTTAAGTTTTTGACCCCATGTGACCCACTTTTTTAAGTGATCCATATTTCATCAAGGGGTACATCATGACCAATTTTGAATATAACTTGACCAATCATTACCATGATATGGTTCCGGGCTAGATTTTTAAAAGATTTGACCTAGTGACCTAATTTTTGATCATATGTGACCCAGTTTTATTTACTACCAAGAGTTCATCAAGGAAAACATTCTAAAAATTTTTAATAAATATTGGACCATGTATTTGGCCTCTAGTATGTTCCAAAGATTTTTTGACCCCATGTGACCCACTTTTAAAACAGGTCGAGATATGATCAAGGGGAACATTCTGACCAAGTTTGAACATTTTCTGATCAATGCCTACCAAGATATGGTACTGGATGAGCGGACGGACGGAATGACGGACGGACGGACAACGCCAAAACAATATCCCCCTCCCGAAATCTTCGATTCGGCAGGGGATAATAAAGCTAATGTTTCTAAAAATGACATTCAGAACCCTACTTGCCAAGGTCAACGACAATTCAACTGTTAATATTATAGATGAAATTCTATTGGCCAAGGGTCAACTGACTACTTAACTTAAGTTTTATGGTCATGAAATGTTATTGGCTAGAGTCTGTTGACTACTTAACTTTTATGGTTCTAGGTGAAATACTATTTAGTTATTGTGCATCAAATGTTTACAACACTTTAGCCTCTTCTTTCACTTAAACATACAAAATTTTCTTGGTCATATGACAATCCATTAAAAAGTTATCATGTTGACAAAGATCTCATAAAACATATTTTATGGACTTAAAAATGAAAATCAGCAATTTGATATTTTGTCAGCAGTCTTTTATAAATGGATTCCATGCTTTTTTGCATAAATTTGCATGTTCCAAGAATAAAACCAAGAGATGTTATTCAAACGTTAGTCCCCCTGAGCGCCATTTTGAAAGAACATTTATTAACCATGTTCAGATGAAGTAATATATTTGCGGATAAAAAATGTATCCTCTTAGCAGCAAGGAATAAGTAAATATGACATAAACTTTAATGATGAATATGAGTTATGACCTTGAACTTTGACTCTAGGACTTCAAAATTCATAGTGGTTATCAACTAGTCACCCGAAACCTAAATGTCAAGTAAGAGGGCCATGGTTGCAGGCATTGTGGAGTTATTACCAAGACAAACTGTTTGCCTTCGAGGTCACTTTTACCTTGACCTTTGATCTGATGACCCTTGAAATCAAAAAGGGTCATCTACTAGTCAGACCCAACCATCCAGTCAAGTTTGAGGGCCATGGGTGCAGGCATCATACGGTTATAACTTTTGTGAGAGCAGCTTTAACCTTTGGCATACTGCTGAAATTTCATGGTCATATGTCAAAAAGTTTGAGGCCAAACACATGATTTAAGAGCTAAAAGCCCCCTCACAATTGTTTTATTCAAAAAAATGATGGTTGGTTTCAAGCATTACTTAAAAGACAGCTATTACCTCATTGAAAATTCTTTCTTTCACAAGGAGCTCGCAGAACCCAAGGACATACTGGTTTTTATTTTCCCTCACACAGTTGTCTGCTTGAAGATAAAGGGTAGGTGGCAATCTATTGCTCTGGAAATAAGTTTGGATAACATACAGTATACTGAAAGATTTTCAAAGCTCTCAAATAGTCATGTAGTGTAATGCTACCCTGCCCACTATTGATGAATTTAAATGAATCAACATGGCTTGAAGGAACTTAATAATGGGTAGTTTTTTCTGTTGGTTGCAATGGCAACCAGATTTTCATGTGTCCTTTTATTTAAAGGAATCAGCAAGAGTACCATCCAAGATACATTCCTGCTATATTTGGTTGCAGGTTTAGAAAGTTGTTTGAAGGATAATATGGTAGGACAGTCACAAAAGCTCACCATTCCTTCAAACAGCACTTTTGTACTTGGGTGAGTAAAATGTAAAATGCAATTGATTTTCACAGAATCCCGATCCAATGTTCAATGACAATAAGGTGAAAAGTCAGCTAGAACTGCACTTACATTTGTTGTTACTGTTTTTTCTAAGATCCTGAGAATGACATCGATAGTCAGGTTTGGATCATGTGGAAATTGGTTAATGTCCAAAAAACTGTACATTCCACCGTGGCCATGGCAGATCGCACCAGTAATATGGGTTTTCAACAGGTCAGCTGCACTCAGGCTCTGAAAAATAGATTCATGCAAGTTTATCCATTAAAAATAATCTACTCAAACATTGTGTCTCTAAAGGTTATACAGGCAGAAACATTTAAAAAAAATCTTTGGAGAGCAAAAGTTGCATGTCCATGTTGCGAAAACTAGTCCGTATGGACGCCGTGGCTAAAACATTCAGGATAGCCAGAATTACAAATAAATCATCAGGATTTTGATTTAAAAAAATTGGGGTCAATGTTTAATTTGACAATGGTAACGGACTTTCGGGAAATCATTCAGAGCTTGTTGGCCATCTCCCATAGAAAACAACAGCACAGCTTCAAACGGATTTTTTCTTAAAAGTGTATGATACACCCTTGGGTCATTAATAAAAGTACTGTGGTGATTTCTAAAGTGTACTGGTACATTCGATTACAAATATGAATGACCAATTTAATTAAATAAACTTTTTAAGCACATATATAGGATCTTACACAAAATTGAAAAGTTGCTCAGCAAATTCCAAGTCCTACTAACCGTCAAAACGTTGGAAAAACACTTAAACAACATGACTAGCTAAAAAAATCCAAAATACTCGGAAGAACTTACTTTTTAAGCACATATATAGGAACTTACACAAAATTGAAAAGTTGCTCAGCAAATTACAAGTCCTACTAACCGTCAAAACGTTGGAAAAACACTTAAACAAATGAGTAGCTAAAAAAATCCAAAATACTCGGAAGAACTTTACGCCCTATTTATTTTTTTAATCCTATAAGTACGAACAGCCGTTTGATTAACACAATGAGCAGCATATGTTGACAGGAATTCAACCCCACCACCCCCACTTCTACACCAACATCCCAACCCCTTATAGCATAGGTTGATAGACCCCCCCCCCTACAACAACTGAAGCACTGTCACACCCCGATCCCCCAACCCTACTACTGGCAAAACAACAGGGCTGCCAAATTCTTGCATCTATAACAGAATGTTTTGTTTTTCTGTCAACTGTTGAGCTTTAGAGATCTAGATCCGGCTACAGAAATCCAAGTATGTTGCCCAAATGGCTTCAAGGGTTAAAAGGCATACTGATGTTCACTAATAATTAATGATGCCTTCAACAACATTGGTATACAGTCAGCTTGAATGCATTCATTTCAAATTCTCTTAATATTATTAAGTTCCTCCTAAAAAGATTTAACAAATTATGGTCTAAGGACCCAATAGTTAAAAAAATAAAGATGAATCCCTGAGAAAGACAGACATACAGGGATATAAATTTATATGATAAGTTGCAATCAGGCACAAGAATGTTTTACAGAGTCCTTAAATGTGTTTTGATAAGATGTTTAAAATTTATTTAACAAAGAAATATATTCAAGGATCATTCTAATCAGACTGATTAGATACCAACCTTTGGCAACCGGCCTGTGAAATGTGGCAAATTGGTCTTGGCTGAAAAACAAAACACGGAAACATTAGCATTGATTTCTTGATAAATATAAAAGACTGGCACAAAGCACAAAATGTTATATTTGCAACATATTTAAATGTGTTCAAATTAAAAAAAGGACTTGATGATGATAAGGTGTCATCTACTGGTCAGGCCAAGCCTCCATGTCAAGTTTAATGATCATGTGTCCAGCCATCATTGAGATATCACTGGGGGAAGCTTTGTTAATTTTTTCGCATTTAAGGTCAATGTTACTTTTTTAAACTACTACTTTATACATATTAAAACTCTATAGACTAACTATAAAAACAGTATGGTCAGCTCCTATATTTTAGGATTGGGTCACCTGAACCAAATCCATTTTTTAGGCCAAAGCACAAAAAAGATTATATTTTAAATTACAATTTTCTACAAGTATACAGTATCAAAGTACCTACATAATTAAGTGTAAAATTTATGTGAAGAACTTACATTGATCCATTCCGTCAATGATTATGGACATGTACTTGGTTGGCTCTTTCCTGCTTGCTTCTCTTTTTTTGTAGTAGAAGGACCGTTCTAACCTAAAATCATAATCGTTTTATGTATTCTTTCTAAGCTACAGACTCATTTTTGTTAATAATATACTCTCGTGCTACAGTAATACAGCTGGTTATCCAACTTGTCCATGATATTAACAAGTTTACACATTCTGACCAAAGTTGGTGATGATTTGACTAATACTGCACTGGTAAAATGTTTTTTTTGGCTTGCTCAAATTCTAAATTTTATATAGCAGGCTTGTTCAAAGCTGCCTAGCCTAAGTATGAGAATTTGTGCTTGTTCATCCAAAAGTTTAATTTCGATGACTGATGCTTTAAACGTTTTTGAGCACACTAGACCAATACAGAGAATAAATCTTGGGAGTGATGTCAGGGTTAGACCATAACATTTTTCACAAACAGGGGGGTACATGTATTCTGCAAGGGTTGAAGTGAGGTTTTGGAGCTTGGTATGCAAGATGGTGGCGAAACCATGATGAGGAGTTTTAAATACAAAATCTGCTGCCAATTAAAAATTATGACTTTCAGACCCATAGAGAGAATGGAATGAATATATATTAATATTTTTAATTTATTCCAATTTTCAAATAGTCATACTTATTTGCAATTGAACAAAACTACAAACGAATCCATTTTGTAAAATTTCATCAACATGTTCGTTTCAGCATTCATCAAAAAGTAAATATACCATCATTATAATAAATAAATACTTGGTCATTTCACCCAGTTGTCTACTTTCAGTTTCACTTCTCAGTTCTGTCATTTTCCAATATTTGCAATGAAGGTCAATGTCATGTATGTCGGTGAGGCATGACAAAGAACAGCATTGTCTATTAGTTATTTTAATCCCCATCTGCACCGAATAATTTATTGTCAACTTTAAATTATTAATCCTTTCGTTGATAATTATGCATGTTTTTAACCCAATGTTTTAACCTCTTAATTTGTTACATGCTCTCTGATTGGATAAAAAAATATAGTTCAACCAATGAAAATCCCCCTTTCACCATGACGCGGTATTAATCATTGTATGTCTCTGTGAATAGAAGCTTGCATGTAGGGGATGTAACTGTTTTGTTTATATTTCATCGTCTTTTTTTCTTATTTTCTTTTGAAGTTTTTGAACTTCAGATTATGAATTTTATTCGGAAATTGGGAAAAAAAGATACTTTTTGCCATTGGGAACATGACCGAATACCGGCTATAAATTTTGCCAAATAAAAACCTGAGCGTAATAAAGATTTTATGCTCAATTAACTAATGTGATATTTACTTTTTCTAGTAGTCCGACTGACTACAGACTACCAAAAAACTGGTAGTCTCGAACTACCGGTTCCCGTTAGTGTCAAACCCTGGACTATAACAATATATGGCTAGTTATCACATTTGTCCAAGTTATTGTGCTGATACACATTTTGATCAATTTTGGGAATCATTGGATAAAGGATTCTATAAAATGAACGCTGCTACCCATATACCCCATTCTGAGTTTTTTTTAAAAAACACATCAAAAATAAGGTCTTACATTTGTCTTTCATGATGTTCAAGCTTTAGTTTGCGGAAGTGGGCTCTTGTATCGGGGTTCAGGATTTTGGTCATATGTCTTTCGAGTGATGTACAGATTGTACATTTGGAGAAGCTGTTAAACTGAAAAATGAATAAACAAATATAGTAGAAAATGCTTCAATCAACAACCACAACATTAAAATTTAAATCTAAAAGTCTATAACTGACGCCCTAGACTTTCCGGAGAAAAACAAAAGGCACAATTACATCTAGTGATGAGAATCGGTTCCAGCTTTACTATCGATGATCGGTTCCACTCAAGTAACCGATTACAGATAGAACAATCGGTTGGACCATTTCTGACTATACCTTAAATGTAGTAGTATTTGTAGTTTTTTGTACAATAAGTTAATAACTAATAACCATTTTAAACTAAGCTTATGTTATACATGTAAATGTACCATGTTAGTTTGAAGAAGTTGTTTTTTCTTTTATTACTATCAGTCATTAAAATTAGACTTTTGGATAAACAAGCCCGAATTCTTTTTCTATTGCTTGGCATCTAATTTTTTAACAAGCCCTGCTATATAAAAATCAGAATTTGAGCAAGCCTGGACGACAAATTACCATTGCAGGGCTTGCGGGCTTGTGCTAATTTCGACCACTGTACTATGAACCAAATAAATACTTAAATGAAAATCAACACCTTCCTCTGTTTATCTTTAATCTGATCTAAACCAAAGGATGAAATCCTTTTCCATCACGACATAAACATGTATACTACGTTCAACAGCACATTAATGAATACAAAACTGAACTAATTTTCCCCTCCCCCTTGTTGAAAAGTCCTATACATGTAGCATAATAGTGGAGTGTGGAAAAGGATGACTGCTACCTGTAATTAATAGACAAGTAAGAGTTATTAGTTATCTCCTCCCCCAGGGACAAGTTTTTAAGGGTACGCCGAAAACTTAAAAGTAAACAAAAAACATCCAACACAAATGAATCATCAATACAAGAAACTAATTAGTCCTAAAGCGCAGTGGTCAAATTAAAAAGCCTCTAGGAGAAAGTCTTTGCCTTTGACATTGTCAACACTAAGCAGTCTTTGTAACACTAAATTAATGTAATATACAGCACAACTCATGTGGATATCATTCATTATTGTCACGGCGGCAAGGTCTCCGGGATGTCAGCAGCTCCTTAGTCCCTGCTTTATTGTAAGGTTGAAGACGGGCAAGGGCACGTGGTACACTGGTCATAGGCCTATCTGGACTAGAGTTTCGGTGGTCCGACTGGTCAAAGCTCAGACGCTTTGGCTCTAAAGTTGATTGGGTAGTCTGCCTTGGAGTAGAAGCCCTGGTTGGCCTACCTGGTATGCTTTCCGAAGGAGACGCCTTGGTGGGTGTTTCGCTTGAGCTAAGCGGGGTTTGAGAACCTCCTGGTGGTAGTGATGGAGTCAGAGGCATGGAAACCTGTGGTGTTACCCTGGATGGAGGAGGGCAATTGGAAACTTCTTGTTGTGGTCGTTCCACAGCGGGTGTCACCGACAAACCTGGCAAGGGAGTGCCGTGGAAAGGGGTGAACTTTCGAAGGTGTTGTCGGTTCCGGATAGTTACTCGGCCTGTACCATCCACACGGATAACATACTGGTGGTACTGCCTTACCTCTACAACAGTCCCAGTGCGCTCCCACCTCCTTGGATGGTTGCCGACCAAGTTTTGCAGATAAACATGATCTCCCACCTGCAATGGAGGCAATCTGTGCGTGTGTTCATTCCAACGCTCATGATCCCTTGAATGTCTTCGGGCAAGGGCCATCTCTCGATGCGACATCAACTCAGTCCAAGTCTCATGAGGAGAGTATCGACCCATTAGGATTGGGATAGCATCACGGATGGGTCGTCCAAACAGTATTAATGCTGGGGACGATTTTGTCTCGGGGTCAACAGAATTTCTGTACATCAGTAAGGCTCTCTGGAACTTATCTACATCAAGGGATCCTGTTGCAGTAACATTGTCCATGAGCATGCGTTTAACTGTTTTAACAGCTAACTCCGCCCTGCAATTAGCATGTGGGTTTGCAACGGACGTAATCCTGTGTCGAACTCCCCAGGCCTTTAAGAACTCCTGTGTCTTTCCAGCTGTGAACTGTGGTCCCCCATCAGAAGTTAACTCTTCAGGTATCCCAAATGTCACAAATGTCTCCCGCAGTCGCTTGATAAGGCCCTCCGCACCTGATTCTGACCTGTGTACCATAGGCCAGTTTGAGTATCTATCGACTATCACCACATAATCCTTGCTGTTATAAGTGAAATAGTCACTGCAGATCATCTGAAATGGGTAGTCTGGAGGTGTTATGTCTGAAGGAGGCTGCATCGGGTTGGACTTGGCCATCTTATGGCAGTGTACGCACTGTTCCCTCACCCTGGCAATATCAATTGAAATGTCTGGCCAATACACAGAGTCCATGGCCCTTGCACGCATTGCGCTGACTCCTTGGTGGGCTGCATGGAGTGCATTAAGTACCGGCTTGCGGAGTACAGGGGGAATAACTATTCTTTGGCCCATGAGAACCACACCGTCCACAACACATAGGCCTGCAGCAAAGCGATGAAAAGGGCGCAAGGGCACTGGTAGCTCCCTGCAGTCCTCTGGAAACCCAGCCTCCAGGATGTTGACAAGGTCAACAAACGTCGGGTCTGATGCTGTGGCCTCTCGTACCATGTCCCAAGTTACAACAGTGATGATCGCATTAAGTGCACTGCTTGCAGCGGCAACTGTATCACTGTCATTTGCCATATCATTATCCTCGGCGTGCTGGTATAAGCGTGTCAAGGTGTCACGGTAGAACTCTGTTGTATTACTGAGAGTATCAGTTTCCGGTGCTTCGCCTGGTAACAGAAGACGATCTGGCTGACCAGCAGGGTGTCTTGAAGCTGCATCTGGACCTAGGTTCCTTTTGCCAGGTACATGAACGATTGAGAATCTATATCCTAGGGTCTTCTCTTTGAGGTTTAGAAGTCTCCTGTTGTCAATGTCGGTGAGCGACCTGTCATTCAGGATCTGGAGAAGGGGTTTGTGATCCGTGGCTACGATGAGGTCTTTGCATCCAAGAATATAATACCGTGTTTGGTGGAGTGCATACACTACAGCCAAGGCCTCACCTTCAATGGGAGCATACCTGCTTTCAGCAGGATGTGTGAACCTACTGCCAACTAGACACAGTTTCCAGCCATCCGGACAGCAGGCAGGAGTCTTGCTTTCACAGTGGCAGTACTTCTGCATCAAGAAGAATCCAATTCCATCTACAGACCAGTCTGTGGCCAGGCATGTCAGGCGAGTGGGATCAAATAGGCGCACACCTTCTTTCATCTCCTGGATGATGACCTCTTTGGAATGGTGAAACAGTTCATCTAGTTCATCCGTCCATTGAAATATTGCAGATGGCTTCAAAAGAGCACGAAATGGCTTCATTTGTCTTGTCATGGCAAAAGCATATGCCCCCTGATTGATTAGTCCAAACCAAGCTCTCGCACCAGTAATGTCAGATGGTGTAGGAAAGTGTCTTATTGCATCCAGAAACTTTGTACTTGGTCGTATGTTCGTTGGTGTGATGGTAAGACCTGCGAAATCAACAGTGTCCTGGGCAAATTGGAACTTCTTCGGATTCAGGGTGAAACCATTTCGAGCACACAGGTCAAACCATTCACAAGCCTGGAAGAAAGCTGCTTCAATGGAATTTTCCCACATACATGTATCATCTACACATTTGACCTTGTTTTTGAAGTCTGCAATAATGGCGTCAAAGCGTTGATTATAAGCATCTCCACTGGCCATGAATCCCTGTGGAGCCACCTTGTACCTGTAGCGCCCCCATGGTGTAATGAACGTCGTGAAATGTCGGTCCTCTTCACGGATTGGCACAGAGTGGTACCCATTCCAAGCATCTGTCACTGTTTTTTTCATGCCCTGTGGAACTCGATCGGCCAGATGGAAGGGGCTTGGTACATGATGGGTTTGGCGGACAGAATGGCGGTTTTGAGGTTGCAAGTCAACTGTACGTCTGGGGGTACCATCAGCCTTACCCGTTACCACCATCCTGGAACACCATGTTGTCGGGGTATTCGAATCGACCCTCTCAAGCACACCGATGCGAACATCCCTCTCTAGATCAGCATAGACTTTATCCTGCCAGTGGATTGGGACAAGTGCTGGTTTGTGGACTGCCACTGGTGGGGCACTTGGGTCAACATGCAGTTGGAGGGGCTCACACTTCATTAGTGGCAGTGGTTGATGTTCGCACACATTAAAAGTCGTAGCACTGTAGTAGTCGAGAAGCCACTCTTTCAGGGCTTCCACATTGTCCTCTGTTGCACTCAAACCATTGGGTAAAGTCGTGGGCATAGGTGGCGGTCCTGTCGACGTCTTGGGCAGGAGCAGGTAATATTCTCACAACTATCCATGGAGGCATTGATGTCAGGGGATGTTTCTGCCGTTGCTTGTGGGAAGTCAGTGTGAATTATCCCCAGAGAGACGAGTGCTTCCCTGCAGAGGAAAGCTTTTTCCATGGCATCTGAGACATAACAGAGCAAACGTGTTGACCTTGCAGACCCATCAACCGTACAAGTGGCAATGTCAACAACAATGGCTCCCATAACTCCAAGATCCTCTCTAATAGCCCCACGCATCACAAGTTTGACAGGAAGGAGGTCGTGTTCCTTTATTCCTAGATTTTTAGCGGACTGTAAGGGTATAATTGTACTTTGACAACCTGTGTCGGCCACCATGGACATTGTGATTGATTTGAGTTCTGAGGCATCTCGCATAGGGTGTCCAAACAATGCATGTTCTTCTGGCAGTGGTGTCATATTCACTAATATCATAGGGTGGGGTTTGGAAGGTCTAGCCACCCACTGACCATCGTATATATAATGTTCGAGAGGTGTTCCACCCTCTTGACATCTGGATCCTATAGCCTGGCTAGTCCTAATAGCTGATCTGCCCTGCTCCGATGTAGAACACAACTGGTCGAAGACGTAACTAGCTTTATCATAGTCAGAATCCTTTGTTGAACCTCTAGTGACATGTGAATTGGGAGGGTTCCTAAGACTCGTACCCTGGCGACAGGCTCTTGATGAAGAGTCACGGTGACCCCACAAACCGCAAGTAGTGCACTTACTACAACATTTGGTATAGTGTCCTTTTGTTGCACATTTACCACAGGTGAATGTCCAGGCCTCACAGTTTCTAGACCTCGTCTTTCGGTCATTCCTCTGACCATGAGCAGGGCCTCCACATGCCCAGCATTTTGCTCCAGGAACTGGGGCAGGTTTTTGGCTTGAACGAGCAGCATACATGGCACCAGCTGAGTCGCCCACTGCACTTTTCGTCACTTTGCCCTGTTCTTTCTGGGCAATAAAAGACACAGTTTCCTCCAGTGTTCTGTCTGTCTTAGGATCACCAAGCAAATCAGACATAATCTCTGGGTCAGCAATGCCCCTAACCAGGTTGTCCTTGATGATCTCATCACTAAAATCAAAAACATGTGCACAGCCCGGTTCCCTGCAGGTGGCCTTATACTGGCAGAGTGAAGCTTGGCCTCGGAGACTGGCCAAAAATGTCCGAATACCTGTCCCAGGAGATTGGGTCATCCTGTTAAGTTTAATGCGGTGGACCAGGGTGCTCTCGTCTTTGACAGCTAGTCTCTTGATTGCACCCAGAAGATCTGCTTCTGCCATGTTCGCAACGTCCCCCTGAATATCACGCATAATGTCTGTGCGTAGATCTGAATTGCAACAGTAGAACAGGGCAGTGGCCAGGACGTTGTCAGCGATAGACATTCCCACCTTGTACATGTCCCACTGTCTGGTGAATGCTGACCATTGGTCTGGATCACATCCGGCAGTAATGGACGGTGGGTCCAACTTCAGCTTTTGTGGTGCTGGGCGGGCCAGTGCCGTGTGGACAGTTCTGTCGTGAATCTGGAGCGCGGCAGTTAGAGCAGCCGCAAATTCTGCACCCAGGTCCTGTGACTTCCATTCGCATCCATCTATCGGGCACTGCAACACCGGCATGTTGTGGAACTGTAGGGTTTCAGGATAATCAGGTTGTAGCAGTCATAAATGAAAATCAACACCTTCCTCTGTTTATCTTTAATCTGATCTAAACCAAAGGATGACTGCTACCTGTAATTAATAGACAAGTAAGAGTTATTAGTTAATACTGTAATAATCAAACTGCTTCACTCGACAGTCTGAGTTTTATGTTTCATCAAAGTCTTAGTCTCGGAATGTAGACTGTCATATAGTACAACTGTCATGCCTTCATTACCCAAGTGGTTTGTTGACAAAACCAAATGCAAACATATGCATTAAATCAATTACTAGTTTTATTTATGAATGACTTTTTTAGGTGGGCCTGGCTTTTTTTGTTAAAGCCGAAGTGAGTCCATACTCTCGATCTGGCTTTGCCCTCAGGATAGGGAAATATTTCGTCGAGATTTGGCGCTTGGTCAGCCATATTGTTTAACGATAAGAAATGAACAACTCCAAATGTATAAATGAAGCAAAAGAAAATAGGCGCTAATAAACGGAAAGTAAAGGATGAATCTCTAACGCAGTGATGTCCCCTGGTGAGTCCCACACAACTCTGGTTGAACCGATGATCGGTTATGACCATTTACAATCGACTGATGCCGACTTCTGGGGCAACCAATCGATTTTTGCTTATAATCGATCATCAGAACATCACTAATTACATCCATTTTATTTCCTTAATTATATATGTAATGATTAAATTGAATTTTTAAACTTGCATTGGTTATAATTAAAAAAAACTATTAAGTTGTTTTAAGTGTTCAAGTTGGTTTTGTTTTTACTGCTTTTTGGGGTTATTTAATTTTCACTTGTAGGCCTACAAGTCTATGCTTTATGTTACTCAGTTCACTATAAATCTAGTATTTTATGGTTAAAATTGATCATAAAGAGTTATATTCATAATTTACCATGTAAGTGAAATGTTATTTTGCACTAAACAAGCATTTAATGCATTAAAACAAGTTGTTTACCTTTCCAATAAAACGAATGTTGGCGGACACAGACAACAATTATGCGAAGGGGAACAACTCGATACAATCGTAATAACTCGGCCTCCTCCAACAAAGCTTTGAGATAGACCTCGTTATACAATCGTAACAACTCGGCCATGGCCGAAATGTTCATGCCCTTCATGTATATATCGTTATGTTTTGACAGAATGAAATGAAGAAAAGCTGTCAAACTCAAAATTATAAGTTGGATATTTATTTTTTGTGTACGGAACTAAAATAAATTAACATTATCTGGTAATATTTCTTGTTTTTATGATATTTTATAGACGCTATATGCTTTAACCCGGAATCCTGATCGGAACAACTACCAACTTTTGATACTAAACAATTTGTACGTGAAGGATTTGCCATATCAAAAATCTAAAAAAAAATCTGTCAACGTACAATTATTTGGACTTGGGCTAAGCAAACAAAGTGACCCACGAAAGTCTGCATGCACAGGCGCAAGTCACATAATAAAAAATCGGCCTATATATATGTATTATAGTATATAGCCCATATATAACATTAAAAAAGTTTGTGTCAAGTACCTGTGTCTGCTAGTCCAAATAATTGCCAAAAAAGGTTTCAAAAACAGAATGCATCGAGCCGGGTTCCCCGGTATTTTCAGGTACGACTGGACTACTACACCATAGACAGAGTAACAATTTGTATTTTTGGAGTGTTTGTAAGTTTTTAAGCATTTCAATCATCGGCACAACACAAAAAAAACAAGAAGAGTCTTAAAGAAGGGGGGTGGGGTCCTTAACTATTAACTTATAAGTAAACCCAAATACTTCTTAGATTAGGGATCCTGATTCCGAGTGTAGGATGATATCCCCCCGGATGATTGCCCCCCCCCCAGACATTAGCCCCTAGGACCATATCCCCCCCCCGGATGATAGCCCTCCCAGATAATAGCCCCCCCCCAGACAATAGCCCCCCTGCATATATATAAATGACTTTACATATAAAACATCTTCAAAAGAAATAAAACATATAGTGTCATTATCGCATTAAGGATTATCACCCTATTAAATAATTAAAGGTCAATGCAAATGATAATTAAAGGTGAGAACTTACTGATCAAAGATTATTAAATAAGTGCTTAGTCAACAAATAACAGAGAAAACTTTTAAAATAATAAATGTTTCATTGTAAAATCACATGCTTTTTCTGTTTATTTTTCACTATTCATGATTTTTTTTTATTGATTTATGCCTTTGGGTTGTTTCATTTTATAATAAAAATCATTGTTTTGGAAATTTGCTTAAATAAACTGGTTATAATATGCATTTTAATATTGGGGGGATATCGTCCGTTTTTTCACTAAGACGGGGGGGGGGGCTATCTTCCGGGAGGGCTATGGTCCTAGGGGCTAATGTCTGGGGGGGGGCAATCATCCGGGGGAGATATTATCCGTACCTCCCTGATTCCATACGTCATACTTTCAAGTCACTGATGAAAACTGTAAGCACTCTCTTGCAATCACACAGTGGAGTTAGGAATTTGAAATATGGTACCTTAAATTAGGAACATTTTTATATAACTTTATTAAAATTCAGGCCAGCGGATTCTTGGAAGATTTCCTTATTGTGAAATTTAAAAGTACAACATGAAGTAAAAAAAATTGGCATGGACAAATCTAAGACCCTTTCACAAGGGTAGTTTTGGTCTTGGAATAAGCCAATTTTTGCGAAAATCCATTGAATCCAGTTGTATAATACTGCTGACAAAAAATTAGAACGCAGATTTTTATATTCAAGTTAAAAAAATCATGTTTTACGCATATTTCTTAAAACCATTAGTAACGGTTTAAGCCATAAAACATTACTTTTGGTACGGAAATATGAAAATCTACGATCTGATTTTTTGTCAGCAATCTTATGTTATTGGAATTTTGTAGATATTTACGCAAAACTTTGCTCATTCAAAGACAAAAAATAAAAAAGTTGTAAAAATGTAAATCTGTGAGAGTGCAGCTTAAAGTTACAAAAGCTCAGTTTCAGATTTCATTAATTTAATCTATAATGCATCATGTACAACAGTGTCAAAACCCATTTCATAGTCAATGAATGCCCACAATACATTTCTTGTGATAGTGAGTTTTTGAATAATAGAGTTAATGAATTTTAAATAATTATAAATATCATAGTTATACACATATATATGAAGTAGTTAGCATCAAAGATTGAAAACTTGAATAAACAAATAGAATTAACAATGCAACTAGTAAGTATTTAAAGTGTAAGATGAAAACTTTTAGCATGGTGCATTTGTTGTTGTTGTTGTTGAGTCTATGAAGGCCTGCCCTTGCATGGTGCAATATACTACACTGCATATCATACAGATCTTCACATTTAGTTAAAGCCAATCAGTCAATAGCCCGAGTGATAGGGGTGGAGCCAATTTATGAGCAACTCAGTTAGGTGGAGCTTTAAATCAACGTGCTTTGACATACTTGATTTTTTCTAATATTGTTTGCTTGTGATTTAAATATTAGAAAGCGTCATAAAATAAAAACAACAAAAATGATATCAAACAATAACTAGTAATACTTGTTCCCATATATAATCCTTTGCCATACTTTTAATAATTTTATACTTAAAAAAGACTCAATAATTGAGTATTATTATAATTAGAATCAGCCAAGTGATGGCCATTATTCAAGCCAAATTGTGTTAGACAATTAATCAATATGACCAACAAAGTATAAAAACATTTTCAACTGAATGAAATCAGCTATTTTCAAAGTATTGCATTTATTAAATATCCATGTGAATCCAGTTCAAGGATGTCCCATTAAAATTTAATGAACTGTTTATTTTGTGACATAATAAAGACTATATATAAGGCAATATTGAAAATTCTATGAATAATATAATGTTGTTCTAGCACGAACCAAATATCAATTGAAAAGAAAGAAACAGTCACATTTAGTAAATTTAGTAAATTGTATGGGACAGTTATTCTGATTGACATGCCTATTGTCTACATGAATGTCAACTACTAATTGGTTATAGCAATAAAACTGTCATCATGATGACTTCCTGGAGTTTAATCCCTGCTTAATCCCCTTGATCTAAACTTCATTTTTTAGTAAATAGCTATGGCTGTTTATGACATTTTTATTTGCAAATTTTATATTTGGATGCATTGCTCTCCCAATTTCATCAAATTAAAAAAAATCAGAGTGAATACATCAAAATATTTGTTTAACTTTTCAACTTTGACATCATAATTCTTTAATACTGAAATATAAATTTATGATGTGATTTTTTACCTCTCAGTAGTGCCAGGGCCATTTAACATTTGGCATTTTCCAAAAGAGACGAAAATACTTATGACCTGAAAGTTGTCCACCAAGGCGGTGCCTGAGAATCATTGATAACGTTCAACTCATCAGAGTAAAAATATCAAATACCTTAAACCTCAGTAATGAGATGAATAAATATTTTTGGTCTAGACAGTAAAATATATTGTAGGCTTGGTTCAATTTAACCTATTTGAAATAAACACACGTACTTTGTGTGCATTTTTGAAATGAATCATATTTTATATCAAACTTACTGGTAACAAGCTGGCCAACAGGCGCAGATTTGGGTAATCGGGCATATACATGCTCTGGGTCTACTCCATCGCTGCAATTCATCAGTACTTCACTTGAACTTGAAGATGACAGGCCAACAAGATCACCTGAGGAAGAACTGTCAGATAGTCCAACTTCATCCTCAGTGGAGGTACATGACAACCCAACCTCGTCATCCCAGTACTCAGCTTCACTCTCCTGCGCCTAAATCAAGCGCAGTAAAAATAGAGTTAAAATCAATCTTGAACTTGAAGCAATAATATTGTGCAGTAATTATACAATTATTGACATACTGGTATGGTTAACTTATTATGAACTTAAATGTTAAAACAATTGAAATTTAATTAAATCAAATATATATGAACATTATACTCATTAACATAAAACTTACCACAATTACAGTGGCTACAACCAACAGTAATAATGATACTGTTTTGTACCTCATCATCAATCTATGAGAAGCTGTGCGCGATTTTGCGACATTTTTCCCGTGTACAACATTTTCTACGCATGCGCACACGTGCCGGAATGAAATGGAATCGCCCCAAAATCGGTTAATTAGTGTTTAATAGGTTCGTCCAAAGTTGATGACCGGGTTAACTGTTTAATTAGGACAATCAGCCTAGTCATTTCCAAGTGTCATCATGTGGTTCCTGGTGAAAAAAGATGACCAGCTGATCTTGAGAAGAGAAGACGAATCGCCGGTTCTTGTCAACGGAATCCGTGAGGGAAAACGCTTTTTCCATGTTGATGTAAGTATTCAATTTTATTTAAATGCAATTATACTGATTAAGTTGTGACCCTGTCGTCGAAAAGGATTCATGTGGAGAAAAAAGTAATGATATTTTTCGAGGTTCATTCGTTTATGCTTCATGAACAGGCAATCCTAGATTTCTACATATTTTTCAACGAATGTCTTGAATTAAATGTTTGTTTTCCTGAATTTTAAGATTGTTTTGTCATCCTACTTTATGGTTTAATATCAGGCCTATTGGATTTTGAATATATGTGAAAAACAGAAGCAGTCCTGTATAACTGAATTATCTAATTTACTGAACATTTATCTTCTTTTTTTATGTTTGTGAGATAAAAAAAAACACATTGGGGTTTTACAGAAAAACCAAGGTGAAAAGAATGAAACAAGTATTTTTTAAACTGTTCCTAAGAAAATTAATTCAAAAAGTTAAAATCACTAATTTATATGGCCTGTAAAACATAAAATTGCAGATGACAAGTAGAGTTAATATTAATGATTGATGATATGAAAACATACATTGTCTTTACATGTGTAACAATGTATAAATTACAAGTATAACAACTAACATATAGAAACAAATCAATTTATCAAAACCCATTTGCGAATTGCTCTTATGACATTTATTTTTTATTAAATCAGTATCAAGTCTCTTGTTGAAACAACATTAAAAGGACTCATGATTGAAAGATATTTGGGGGTTGAAATGTCTGTAAATTAGAGACTGGAATGTTTTCAATACGGCTTTATATTCTCCGATATATTTAGTTTAGCGTTATTTAACCTAACGCTAATTTCACAACAACAAAAAATTATGCGCGCAATTCAAGATGGAGGAAAACGTTTTATTTTTTAAGTTTCTGTCGAAAGCATAAAAATAAACGAAATAAATACAATAAAGATATTTTCAACATCAGTCGAAGATGCCTTCAACATTATACAAATGGGTGTTACTAGGTGGACGGGACCTATGCCGGGGTGTTCAGTTCCTTTGTGAACTCGACACCTCCATGCGTGTACTTGTACAAAATGGGTAAATAATTACAGTATACTTGCTCAACTTGGGTTAATAATTATTGTGAGATCCTTGCTTAAGATGACAATTATTGGCTGGCGATCCTTAATTCTCAACACCAAAGGTGGCCACCACATGGTTAAGATGGTGTATATTTGTGAAATATGACTCCAAAAATGTATTTAACTGAAAAACCCACTATATAAACATAACATACTAACCGTTAGTGTATTATGTTTATATAGTGGGTTTTTCAGTTAAATACATTTTTGGTGTCATATTTCACAACTATACACCATCTTAACCATGTGCTGGCCACCTTTGCTCAACACTATGTTTTTTTGGTCGAAAATAATATGTCTAAAATAACTAGAAGAAAAAAAAGGATTTATACTGGATAAAAAGAAGATAATGAAAGCACACACACAATATACCTTGATACCTTGATACCTCTTCTACAGGAAAAAGGCTATGCCGCCTGTAACTCCCGCTCTATTCTTTTCAAATTCACTGCATGCGTGGGTCTTGTCTCGTACTGTCTACAATGCCAGTACCTATCTAACTTGCTCTTAAAGTCATTGATGTTATTTGAGCTAACTACACACTCAGGAAGACTGTTCCAGTCATCCACCACCCTCAAGCTGAATGAGTATTTTCGCGCATTTAGCCGACTTTGTCGCTTCATCAGCTTCTTGCTGTGACCTCTCGTCCTTGCTTCATGCGACGGTGGCAGTAGTTTGTCTTGATCCAGTCTATCTTTCTCCGTGATTATCTTATAGGCCTGGATCATGTCTCCCCTTTGTTGTCTGTAGTGGAGGGATGGCAGCTTCAAATTCTCTAATCTTTGTTCATACGAAAAGTCCTTTATGTCAGTGCACAACTTCGTTGCTCGCCTTTGGACCCTTTCCATTTTGTCCAAGTCGCCCACAAACTGGCGTATCCTTGGTGCATTACCGTATTCCAGGATCGGTCTAACCATAGTGGTGTATAGTCTTTTTATGACGTTGCATGTTCTGGTCGCAAAGGTTCTCTTGATCACCCCTAGGATTCGATTGGCCTTTCCTACTGCAGTGTTGGTATGGTGGTGGAAGGTGAGCTTATTGTCGACATATACTCCCAGGTCTTTCTCAATTTCAGTGACTTCCAACTGTCTGTATTGTCCATCATTGTCCCTCATATTGTAGATGTGCTTAGGGTTGTTGTGTCCAAGGTGCATAACACTGCATTTGCCTGTATTAAACTTTAGTTGCCACTCTTCAGACCAGTCTGAGAGTTTGTCTAGGTCTCTTTGTAGGCTTCTCCTATCGTCATCTGTTGCTGCTCTCCCGTACATCTTGGTATCGTCTGCAAATATACGAGTGACACTGTTCACAGCATCTGGGAGGTCGTTTATAAAGATGACGAATAGGATTGGGCCGAGGACGCTGCCCTGGGGGGATCCCGCTTGATACCTCTGACCAATTTGATGTGTTTCCATTTACGGACACCCTCTGGGATCTATCATGTAAGAAGTTGGATATCCATGTCCTGATCTTCCCTCCAATTCCATAGCTCTTGATCTTGTTTGATAGTCGCTGGTGTGGCACGGTGTCAAAAGCCTTTTTGAAGTCAAGGTAGACTGTATCTAGGGGGTCACCCCGGTCCAATGCTTCTGTCCACTCATCGAGGCACACAAGAAGTTGCGTCATGCAAGAACGTCCTGGGACGAACCCATGTTGTTCGTCGCAGA
Organism: Mya arenaria; assembly: GCF_026914265.1. Classification (NCBI taxonomy): domain Eukaryota; kingdom Metazoa; phylum Mollusca; class Bivalvia; order Myida; family Myidae; genus Mya; species Mya arenaria. The sequence goes on along the minus strand of NC_069137.1, from coordinate 41,947,762 downwards.
AAAGGTCATTGTCGGTCATATGCTTCATCACTGCTTCCCTTATAATGCCCTCCATGACTTTGCAGATCACTGACGTAAGACTGACTGGTCTATAGTTGCCTGGTGAACTCCGATCCCCTTTCTTAAATATCGGTGTAACTTGTCCTTGCTTCCACTGGGATGGCAGTTGTCCAGAATCCAAACTCTTTCTGAATATGATGTGGAGTGGGGGGTTATGGCCTCTGCTACTTCCTTCAATACTCTCGGATGGAAACTATCAGGACCCGACGACTTGCTGATTTTCAATTTCTGAAGATGTCTCATGATCATTTCTTCACTGATAAGTGTTTCTAACAGTTCATGTCCTTCTGACCTGTCATCCAAATCTGGTATATGCGTAACATCCTCCTTTGTGAACACACTGCAGAAGAATTCATTTAGTATTTCTGCTTTAGAACTGTCGTCACCATGCAAGTTGCCCTCACTGTCTTTTAGATCACTGACGCCGCTTTTAACTGTGAGTTTAGAGCTAGCATATTTCCAGAACGCCTTTGGATTTACCTTCACATCTCTTGCAAGCTCTTCCTCAAAATTCTTCCTCAGTTCCCTTGTGTAGCTACGTAGCTTGTTTCTTGCTGTGCAGTACTTCTGGTAGTCGTGGGGGTCTTCTGTGTCTGTGAAACGCTTCCAGGCTCTCTGCTTTGCCTTGGCAAGTCTCATACCTTGTTTATCCATGTAAGACTGTCTTTTTAATTTTCTTATCCCACCTCCAGTATGGGTTGGTATGTGTGTCTGCATTGCCGTGTCAAGTATGCCACTAAAAATGTCCCATGCTTCCTGAGTAGTCTGGTCCTTAAGCTCCTCTGTCCAGTCAATGCTTGAAAGATTTTCTCTCATCCCAACATAGTCGCCCTTATCATACTTGTATTTCTTTGTCTTGGTGCTTTTAGTTTCTGCTATGCATTTATATTCGAAAGCTAGGCAGCAGTGGTCACTATTTCCAAACGGAGCATGGTACTGTAAGTCACTTATTACATTTTCTTCATTTGTCATTACCAAGTCGAGAATTGATGGCCTCTGGTTCCCGCGATATCGTGTTGGTTCGTCAACATGTTGGATCAGGAAACAGTCTTTCACACATTCCGCAAACAAATCTGAATCTGAGTTTTCCCTGTCTGCAACACAATTCTCCCAGTCTATGTCGGGGTAGTTGAAATCCCCAACTATTATTAAGTCATGAAAATTCATGTCAGAAATGTGACGAAGTAACTTTTCTAACCCTCTGTTATTGTCATTACCACTTGAGGGGCTTCTGTACACACAGCCTAACACTATTGTCTTTCTATTGTCAACAATCACTTTCACCCATACGGATTCGTTAAAGTTAAGCGAGTTTTCATCGTCTATTTTTAAAAGCTCCAGTCCAAACTGTGAGGAAACATATATACATATGCCACGTCCTTCTGCATCAAGGTTATGTACTGGTGGGTGATATCCTTCGATCCTTAACTCTGTCTCTTGCAATGGCACTTTACAATTCTTTGGTTTTACTTCTGTCAAAGTTATAATGTCTGGTTCGTGCTCATCAACATATCTCTCTATGTCTGGCATCTTTGTTGTGATAACATCCACATTGCTTGTTAAAAACTTAAGTCCTTTTCGTTTAAAACTATTTACACTGGATGCATTCTTACGTTTATCGCTCACCTGCTGATCCTGACGCCCCACCCTTGAAGCGCAGTGCCTTGTCTTTGGCCTGGACAATTTTGCCTCCCCTGATAAAAATATCCTTCTCTCCATTTCCTTTCCTGTCACGCAGTTCCTTCCTTAAGTTGAATTGTTCTTCCCTTTCCATCTTTGTGAGGTCGGGTCCAATGAAGACTTCTTTGTATATGGTCTCATTTTTCAAACGTTTGGCATCTTTTAGAATGGCCTTCTTTGTTTCTACACTGTTCACAATAATCTTTGTTATACGAGTCTTATCATCCTCTTTCTTACCAATTCTCATACACTTCTCCACAACTGCCTCTTCTGTTATGCCAATAATCTTTAACAATTCACCCACTGATCCCATATCCTCTTTATTTCTCTCTTCAGGTTCCTCTGCACTAGACTCTGGAAGGTTCTGGATAACTAGGTTTCGCGCACGAAATTCTCTTTCTCTCTGTTCATAGATTGTCTCACTCACTGAATTTTGCTGTATAGCACTAGTATTGTCCGTTCCTTTCTTTTCCAGTTGCACTACCCGTTCCTGTAAATTTTTGACGACACTTTTATCTGCCTTCCCTTCGACTTTCTCTTCAATACAGTCAATTTTTGCGGTTAAGCTGCTCATGTACGCTGCACATTTCTCCTCGATCTCTTTGTCACTCTTAACCGCTGTTAATGCTGGCTTTTCACACTCATGACAGAACCAATGTAAATTCTTATTTGCTACCATAACGGAATACACGCTAGGCTCCATGCCCGCACACTGTATACAAAACCACTTGTCGCATCTCTCGCACTCCAAAAGTTTGTCATCAATATCTACAAAAACTGCTTCACATTTAGAGCAAGTCAATTCATTGTCCATACCTGTATTGTCCGTAGCCTGCTTAGAAGTTGATTTCTTACTTCTTCCTTTTTGTTTACTTGTCTTATTTGCCTTACCGGAAGTTCCTTTGTCCATTTCCGCCATCTCAAATGTCAATTTCCACAATACTTCAAACACTGATAATAGACGATCGGCAAAACCAATATATTATCTGCGACTCAGTTACACATGTCTTGAGCAAACAAACACATTGCAATACTTTTTAAATCGCGAATAATCCTTCAAAACCATGAAATAAATTAATTTCTAAGCGAGCTCAAAATCTGACATCTGACATCCCACGCATGCGCATACTTCTAAACTAATTTATACCAGGCAAGTTTGGTCTCTACTATATCCACTGGAAATTGCATGACCTGTGCCTTTTTATGAAAAAACCATGTCACCACTATTTCAATTTTTATTAAAATAAAATGTCTTCCTAGTAGAATTCATTCCTTATGCCTGATTGGCTGGTGAATCTTATGTTTGTCTTTCTGGACCAAACGGCTTAAGTTCTGTCAATCATTTAAAACCTGGTTTTGTCACGTTGCGGTTCTTGTTTACTGTTCAATTTGATTTTTTATTGCTTTTGATTGGCTTGTGTCAGTGCTCCAGCTAGCCAATTTTTAAAAAGCGCAGTGCCCATGCCCCTTTTCTTACAGCCTTGCCCCCTTTTTAAGGAGTGCCCTTTTCACAAATGTTCTATTAGCGCCAATTATCCTGTTAGTGCCCTTTTTACTATTGAAATCATTATGAAAGATCGGCAGTGGCTGTCATAATTGTAACAAATTACGTAATACTAATAGTGTTCCCGCTAGGTGTCACCAAGCTGCCATATTGCCGACTGCTTAAAATATGCCGTACTGCCCTTTCATCTTTCCATGTGCCTTGTCCAAAGTCATATGACAGCTAATTGTGTATTTGTGTAGTGAGAAGACGACCTGTGTATTCATAATCAGTCATCTTTTAATCTGATAATTAGGAAGAGCCAAGTTGGGAACATCGGCAGATAATGCAATAGAAAATGTAAGGGGATGGTGAAATTTTTTGACAAGCACCATTAGATATTTAAATTGTATTGTACAGACGAGACTCGCCATTTTAATCAGACAGTCACTGCTGATTTGTAAACACAGGAAAAGTGGCGCTTACACAATCAAATACATGAATTTTCATTAACTATTTTGAAAGTTTATTTGTAAAATATTCATGGTGAAAAATGCTTTGGAACCTACAAAAATATGTTGATGCTTTATGTAGTGTTTACCTATCATGTCCATGATCTTGCCAAAATTCGCTGAAACAGCCATTTTGTCAGAACGGAGTTATATTATCAATGTTCTATGTTTTGTAAGTGAATTTTTAAGCAAGGGCAGTGATTTTATTGTCATTTTATTCTAAAACATCAGCATATTAAACATTATTTTACCAAAGACAATTAAACAACAGCCAGGCTGATTGTAACATTCATACCTAATCCTGAACGTACCAAATTAAAATCGTCCCCTACATATTTGTTTATTTGTGTATTAATTAATTGGTTGCTTCAAATGTTTAACTGTCTTTGGTTTTTTTTCTTCATTTTACATGATGTTTAGGAGAACTATGTGATTTTGCACTAAAGAAGACTCCAGACAAGTACAATCATACTATACCACAGAGAAAAAGACAAATTTTATTTTTGATATTAAAACACACCCTTCTAAATTTTGAAAAAAACAAACCCATTTTGTTCAAGTCTGAAAATCATGGAAAATGATTTAAATTGAGTATACAAACAAAACAAATTCTTGGGTGAGACCCCCCCCCCCAAAAAAAAAAAAAAAAAATCAAAAACAACCTTGTGCCAGGGTTGACCCCTCCCACAACCACCCCCAATCGCCCCTACACGATATACAGTACACACAACGAGTGAGACCCACTTTCCTCGCTCACTCCGTGGGATATAGTCGATGATCTCGGATAACCTCCGAGGGTAAGACCCCCTCGCTAAAATCCCCCGAGCTCCTCCGATTGGCTGGCTTACCGCTAAGTTTACTATGAAACCGCGGCGGAACTCCGAGTCTAATCAGATAAGCAAGAAATCATTCTAGTTTAGAAGTGAATTATTTTTATGCTATATAAATGCACATTGTTAATCGTAAAAGATTCTTACATGTACCAGCGTTTAATTTGTATTTGTGTCCGTAAACGCCAATTGAATATTGTCTTGAATAATAAACATTGAATCATAAAAGTATTGCCACTAATTGTATTGCATCATAAAGCAGCCAACATTTTACATGATTCTGAACCATGACCTCTGACGTCAAGCACGTGATCAATACAATGTAGAATATACTATTTATCATGGTGGTTAAGAATAGCTATGACGTTTATTGGAATTTTCCACAGAAAACGAGACAAGAAGGCCTTCAAAACCATGTGCTGTAAACTTTGAACGCTTCTTTGACCTCCTCATTTTCCGAAAATGTGTAAACTAGCCTTTCTCCGGTGAAATGTGATTATCAATGTATTCAGTCATTAGCAAAACTTGTTTATAAGATGCATGTGCAACTAGTTAAATACGACTGCATTCTTGTGGTAACTTTATCCAAAAGGGCTGAGGAAAAAGAATAATAGCAATATACTGAAGCCGTTGAAAATTTTACTTAGAAATAACTTTAGGGTAGATTCTTATCAAGTGTCCACAGAGTTTCGCAGAGTTAACCCCTCCGAAGAACGCCGCCTTCGTTATTCTTCGGTCGACTGATCACCCTCCGAGCGCCTTAAATTCAAACTCCAAGGAACACAGACAGTCGATAAAATCATTGTGTTGGCCGCGATAGCGAAAATCCGTGGAGGGAAACGAAAAGTGGGTCTAACTCAATGAGTGTACTGTAGCTTGCCCTTTTCAAAACTCCACCCTGCCCTATTCAAATCCTTGCTTGAGCTCTGCTGTGTTCTATCATTATTGTTTTCCTTTCTAAGACAGAACAGAACATTAGACATATACCAGCACAGTACATAGTCAAATTATATCAAACACATTTAGTGATGATTTACAAATATGAATTCAACAAGTCACATAATAAGACAACGTGATGTAATCAAGCGCTCTGTGTTAAGACTAATCGACTTAGTGCAATAACTCAATAACTGCATATAGAAATAGATGCAGATATTGAGTTATTGCACTAAGGTGACGGACTGCTCTTGTATTGATTAATTCTTAATCAAGTTTGAATGTGACATTTTGGACAAAAACTAGGTCATCATAAGTTTAAAACATAAACTTTTACCTATCATCAGGACGTAGACACTTATTTGAAAGAATCTTGTGTCTGATAAATATGCAATGGATCCATATCTTAAAATTTGCATATATGTCTCATGTTGCCCAACCCCTTCAAAAAAAGCCCAACAAAATTAAACCAACCTAGCAATCGACCGCGTGTATCGAAGGTACAGATTTGGTCACATATAATTTCTGGGAATTTCATTTTTTATGCCAACATACTCATCTGCTCAATATAGAGTTAAGACATGGTGCACTGTAACAGATGGGATAGCTGGTTCTTTACTGTGGGAAGATATTTTAAAAGTTCAGACACTTTGACCCCATATTGAATGTCTCTCTTGGAACCCAAAGTTAAACATGAATCTACCGGTATACACTGTGAATGACATGAATAGAGGTGCTCTATAAAGGTTGATGCTTACAAATTCTTGTTGATTTTACATCAAATCAGGTGATATTATTTACGTGAACACTAATCGTACGTATGGAAAAAGCATTTGACCCTTTTCATCATATACAGATATATCTCATATGTGAAGTACGGTGCATAGAAACATAACTCAAGGTTCAGAAAAGAATAGGCATTGTCACTTTTTTATAATGTGTATCTTACAGGTCCTTCTTGAAAATGACGTGATCTGTTCACTGAATATCCGTGAATTTGACTGGAAGAAATGCCTTCCAAAGCAAGACCAAGTTGGTGAATGCAAGTCCAGAAGCAAATTTGTCAAAGCCTGGTCTAAATATGGTATGTTGAAGACATAATAATTCTTCATTTATTGATAACAGATTTTTGCCAGACCCAATACATTTCAATAATATACCTTACCCATAAGACTTTGACTAAATTAATGTACCATTTATATCTTGTGATGAAATTTTAGAAAAAAATAGATATGCATGATACAAAGATTAACTATTTTGAAGCATTATTATACTTTTAAGACAGATTAAATTATACGTAAAAAACATGGATGAAATTTGCTGTTTTTTCTTATCCAAATTGTAGAATATTTTCATTTGCATTTTGAAAAGGAATGGAAAAAACATGATTCAATTTAAATTATTTAAACTTTTCTGAGTCTATAGTTTTGAACTTTAGACTGGTTGTAGTCAAGACTCATAGGCCCATTTAACAACATCCATAAAATTGTAATTGTTGGATATAGTTCCTTATAAGAGTATGTTTACACTTTTACAATATGCTATTTGAGTATTACGTCATAAACTCAAAAACAATACTTTAGTGAATATTGGCTAATTCAGATAAACAATATTATGCTTGTTGTTTCTAAAGTGCCTAAAAGCAACTGGGTTGAAAGTGATGGTGAGCGTGATGTTTCGGACTCAAGCACTGAGCCAACTGAGCCAAGAACAAGAACTTCAGCCCATGAGATGAATCTGCACCTAGACCAGTTTTTAGAGGACAATCATCTTGGTAAATACATGAAGATTTTTTTCATTTGTTTTTCTTACCCCGATAGAATTATTGCATTGTGTTGCCTCCTTGTTGACTCCATTCATTTAATGGGACATATCAAAGATTCAGATCGTGGCTTATTGTTGTCAAGATGTCCAGTAATTATATCAATAACTTAGGAAGGATTTGTCCAGTCATCACCAAATTTGCTTGGTATTTGACTGGACATATTTTCACAGAGAAATTCCATAAACAGCCATATAGTTTTTATTCTCAAGTTTATAATCTGTCTTAAATACAATAAATCATTCTAAAATCAGTGTTGTTAAAAATGTTTGACCAATGACTTAAGAAGACGTTGTCAGATATGTATGGACCCTACACTTTGGACAAGTTCAATAACACCTCAAAATGCTTTAGTTAGTCAAGACTGAAGAGTAGCTCTTCACCTTTAAATTATAGAATTAACCTTCGTTTTTTTTCCGTTTAATAATGTGAAAATCCTTTGTCAAATTATCACCAATTTGGATTTGAATGTGTATGAACATACAATCATGGATAATTTTAGTTGAATCACTTTATTGTTAAAACCTATAACCTAAAACCTATAGAAATAACCTTTGATTGGTTTTGTCTAAACAATATCTGTAGAAGCCATTTACCAATCGTCCCCTAATTTGGTCAGAATATGTATGGAACAATATCACACCTCCAACATAAATGTCATATTGGCATTGATCCAGAGCTGGTCACACAGTGACCCCATACTTTTCCATATTGGTTCACTAATATTTATATACAATACCAAAATGGTGTCTATTTTCCTGTTTCAATGAAAAATAAAACATTTTCAATAATTGTCCCACAACGTGGTAGTTTACAAAGGGAATGTAACCTTCAGTGATCATGTTTTATAAATATACTTTGCTGTGACATATTTAGAGATTACAGGATCAATCAGCCATGTCTCTTCAGGAGAAATGACTCTTTAATTTGCCTTAATTATAATTATAATTACAGGTCTACTCAATTCACTTATCATGCTAGCACTGTTAACCAAATTTAAAAATATTATGAGCGTTTTTTTTTTTAGACATTTGCCTTTCTTGGTTAACTTACATTATCAAAGGGAAAAATGTGCCTTTACTGCAATGTTTCCACCTTTTATTGGATATTTTATTGTAAACAGGTGTATACGATGTACATATTGAAAACCTCGTGGCACCTGATAACTGCAGAGCAACAAGACATGTGGATCCCCACCATGTTGGATTCCTTGCGGACAGTTTTGCAGAGACAAAAATGGGCCAGCTGGTGGTGCTTCAGGGCATGGTTTTGGATAGAGATGTCGATCCTGCCACTCTGCACCAGCTTGGTGCAGGCAAGGTTGAATGCCTGGGTGGGAACCACACCAGACAAGCCCTACAGGTATGTTGAATAAGTAACAATCTAAACAATTTACGATGCCTATCTTAAGATGTTTTAAGGTTCTCGCAAATAATGCTCTGTGGGTTCTTAAAAGAAACAAAATAATTTCATTTGGATGTAGAAAATAGAAAAGATTGTTGGTCATTTTTTATAAATTACCAAATAAGATGCCATATGGTAATGTTTTTTTTCCCTAAATCTTAAGTCAGATCTCTCAATGACCTTTCCTGGTTATTTGACAGTGATAGTCTGTTTGTCAGGTTGAGGTTTGTAGAATTGATGGCTAAAACTTAGTTTGGTAGGTTATTTCAAGTGTTTTAGGGTAGTTCGCAGTCAAGATTAATTTTGACTTATCTTTATAAGATGGCCAAAGTTGCAGTTATATGTCGTCACCCTCGTGCATCAACTCAATAAAAAGAAGCAGATATTGAGTTCTTAAAGCAAGTTGATGATGAATAAACTTTTTTGCTTCATAGCTTGTGATATGATACTGCAGTAGCAATTTTCCTGACCCAAATGATGTAATTCATTTTCCAGCCAAGGGCTTCCATTTTAAACTGGTCTATGCATCCCTAGGACTCATAAACATTTATTGAGTTCAAATCATATGCCATGGGGGTCACAAGACTTCCCATAGTAAAATATGTCAAAAATACCGGGTAATCCCAGTCTTATATGATGTATAATTAAAATGATCCTTGATCATCATTAAAATAGTAAAACTGTTTCGAAGGCTTGCCTTTTTATGTATTATAAAAGTTTTATGAGTTGATCAATTGATCTTGTTTGATTAAACTCCTAGCATTATTGATTCATTTTTATTTGAAATTTGATTGTGTTTTTATATATTTGCTAATGATTGTTTCAGACGCTGTACCATGAGGGCCCCTGGAAAACAGATTCTGTCAAGGTTAATGTCTTTAGAGAACTGACCAGGGAGGCTGCCCTCTCATTGGGCTACCAACATAATGTTGTATTACATGAGAGGAAAAAAGCTGTCTTCTTCCTGGACAAGGTGCGCATGATGAGGCATTTGCGTCCCGAGGAGACAATGTCAGCAGCCCAGGTGAAGACCTGGAAGGACTCACTGATATTGGTGTTTAAAGCAAAGGTATAATGATGTGTTACCATTAAAATGCTGATTATGTTAGGTGAAGATATGTGATATGTAGATGTTAGTACTATACGACTGTTCTGATGTAATTAGCCTTATTTTTCATTGTGATTTAAAACATTGTAACAGACAATGCGAATGTCCGTCGGACAGTCGGACATGTCCGGTATATTTCCATTTTGACCGACGAAACTTTTGTTTTGGTCGGTCACAATGTCCGGTGAAAAATTACAGTCAGCACCATTTAATTTTCGGAAAATTTACTTTCAGTTTCTAAATAAATGTTCAGAGTTATTTTTAACTATTATATCATGATTATTCAGCGTGTTAATCCGTGTATCATTATTTGTAAACCCCGTTTCGACATGTTTCCGTAAAAGCCAAGGTTCCGATCTCAGCTCGTACTATAATACTTTTATTTTACGGAAATGTTCGGAAATTACAAAATTCCGTATGTATTTATTTTCGGCGAAGTGGTTCCCGGCAATCGTGTTAATTTAAATATGATGATTAAATACCGAGTTGACTTTCTTTCCGCTCTGTTTAACATTGCCAATAACAAGAAATCTACTTTCGTTTTTGCATAAATGTTGTGCCTGAGTTTGACTTGTAGTACAATTCGTTACATTTTATAACTGTACTTTATCTTTAATTTAAAGATGAATTAAAAGAGTAAGATCTAGCAGTTCCATAAGTAGGCGAACCAGATATGATTTTTTTTTGGGAGGCAAGGGAAGAAAAAAATTATGACATAAGATTCGAATATTGATTTTTTTACATGATGTTTAGCTTTTTTTGTAATTTATTATAGTACTGTAGGTCAAATCTAACCAAAAAGATCTAAACCTGTTATAATGGGGAATTACAAAACTTATTTAAAAAGAGGCTTAAAATCAAGGTTTAGGCTGATGTAACCGAATACTGTTTGTAACATTGCGACAGGTAAAAATTTGTTGCGACAGGTAAATTTTAAGTGTTTACCTGTCGCAATGTCCTGTGAAGGAGAAAAAGTTTTCGCGTTGTCTGTTGTAATGTAGGAAACCTAGTCTTTCATTCACTGGGACTTTATTTTGTTTATTTATGTTCAATGCTTGTTCAAGTTATCAGTTTATAACAACTGAGGAGGTTCAAGAATGAACCATTGACATTTTATTGCAATGGAAAATTATCCATGCCACCCCTTTCAATAACTAGATACCTGAATTCATAAATATCTGTCCTCCTGACTCATATGTGCAGGGCGCCTGGCAGAGAGGCAATCTGTAGCCAATATTTAGTATTATACCAAGTCAGCAACTGTACATACTGAAACCTTTTCCTGCTTTGGAAGCAGAAACCCAAACCACTAGGCGGCAGAGATGGGTTTTTTTTATTAAGGGTTCAAATTATTTGGCATTATCATTAAAGTTCTATAATTGGGTTTAATAATGAAATTTAACTGATTACTTGTGTCAATATGATTTAAATACAACATATATTTTTAATGATTCATGTATTGTCTGTGTCTTTTTCGACTTATTTTCTAAACACTATTTGTTACAGGACCGTAGGAAGCTCCAGCAGAGGTGGGCCCACCACCTTCTTATGGCACAGCTGCCAGATGAGATATGGGCAAAAGTGTTGAGGTCCACTCAACTGATAGATGTCAATGAGCGATTCTTTAAACAAATGATGAAACTCAGCCAGGCATGCATACCAAAATGCTTGTCAGTTTTAGAAGAGAGTGGTCCAAAAGCATTTAATGTGAAAGTGTAAGTTTTTCTTGTATCAAATTAAGATAGGTTTGTATCCTTCTTGACAGTAAAACTTTTAAATACATTTAGATATTTATTTGTCATCACAATACACAACTAAGGCAATAGATTTTTGATATAACCCAATATTCCTTTGTACAAATGTGACCATAGAAATAATGCATGTAGTATAAAGGGACACAACCACAGCATTAAAAAGTTTCATAGTTTTAGCCTTTTTCAAACATATATTTTTGGTCACCTCTTTAAAATAGTAAATGGTGGTCACTTTTAATATGTTTAATATTTTACATTTCAGGAAAGAGTTCCTTGCAGTGAATGAGTTAAGATCAGGTCAACCTAAATTGGTATGCATTATAAGCTTAATACTTACCATTGCCATGTAATTACATATGAACATTTTTGTGCATAATTTACTGAGGTCTATTTCCTACTTAATAAAATTTGATAGAAGTTTCTTTTATCATTTATGTAAATGAATATCATTATCTTATTAATTTCGAAACTTTCACACCAAAATATGCACAAATAAGCTTCAATTGAAATGTAGGATAAAAAATCTGTCAATGATGTTTGTTTTGCAAAAGACTCAAGAACTGAAAGACATTTGTATTCATCTAAAACTTTCAGAAAACCCCAAGTCAGCCTCCCACTCCTCTGGATGAAGAAAATCGCGTAGAATTTGATGGTGATGCTGATCTGTTTGATGATATTGACCATCATCAGCCAGACATTCAACCTGCTATAGATTACAGACAGAAATATGAGGCTCTGCTGGTCGAACATGAAAATTTGAAGAAGGAGATGGAAAATGGTAAAACTTACTTTATATTAATATTTCCAGCTTTAGTGTTTTTGTCGCTAGTATTCTTATGCATGTTAATTGTCAGCCAACAGGTAATATAAGGCCTTGATGAATTTAATAGGTGGTCATGTTTATATATCCGTTAAAGGAAGTTTGGAAGTATATTACTCCCTAGAAATGGGTTAAAACTTCCAAAGTTTATTCCTTGGAAGTACAAAAACATAATTTTGAAGTAAACTTCCAAAGTTGAAAGCTTGGAAGTTCAAAATATCAAAACTGGTGTCAATATTACTTTTATGGTCACAATTTCAATCAGTGTTTCAGTAAATTGGAGTATTATAATATAAGGCTGTGAATTTGGCAGGTTATAATTGCATATTATTTGATTTTTAACATACAGTACTGGTTGAAGAAAATGGAAAAAAATACTGTTTTCGGAGACTTCAACTTTCAAATTTCAGTGAAAAACATCCAAAATTGATAGAAAGGAAGTTCATACTTCCAGTGTCATATTCTTAATGGAAGCCCTGAGTTATACATATACATACATGGCTATATTGATTAGAATTTCTTTACTTCTGTATGTAACAGTAAAGAAGCGAAAAAGGGAGGAACATGATTTCCAAGTGGGTGAAGCTGTTCAAGCCAAGTGGACGGAAAAGGGAAAGTCAACATGGCTATCAGCCAAAGTGATTGGGAAAGGTAAGAGACTATGTAAAGATACATCAAACTGCAAAGTTTTCTTATCAATATGTTGATTTTTAACTTGACTATTTGAAGACTAAGGAGGCCTTTCTCTTCTTGTTGTCGGGTTGAGGTTTAAAGGCTGGTTTGCACTTTCACTTTGAACTCCAATGCCATTCATTCAATACGCTTAATACTTGAAACACTTATTCAGGACCATCACACAATGAGGTTTCACAACACTATTTTACATGATACAAATTTTGGCAATTTTCACATTATGCAGGGACTTTTTTGTATATATAATCAGGCTTTCACAAAGGAAAACTTGTTATAAGACTGACTTGCAGCCTTGCTCGGTCGTCAAACTCACCAATGATAACGCTTGTTTAAGTTAGGTTTAACATAATTATACTGTCCAAACTTGCTTTATAGGAAAAGAGTATATGGAGACCTTTAATGTGATTGTGTTTGGGGAAAAGTGGTCGGTATTGAATAACTTAAGGTCTCCATATTAAAGTACCGAAAATTTATTTATTTCAGATCTTACACTGGATGTTGAGTGGGACTGTGACAAAAAGGTTTCCTCAATATCACCAATCCATCTAAGAAGGATATAAGACATCTGGCTACATCTACTAGACTTAATTTATCTGTAAATGAAATTTATTTTTTTGATTATGAGATGTCATTACTGTGCTAGAGCTGTTTTGATGATTAATGCATGAGTCTATGAATCATTTTTGTTTATTGACATAGAAGTATTTTTTTATTATTACACCAACTTCTGATAAAAAATATTTTTGTTTAGATAATTTCAAGACATTTGCACATCTGATGAAACACTATTTTACATAACCCTGGAGTTGTTGAGTTATTATTATTTTTGATTCATTAATTTTCATTTAACTAATTTTTATCATTACTTAGTTCTGATAATAATTATTTAATGTATTTAAATAATGATTTTTATAATAATGCTTAATTTAATCATGGTGTTGTTTATATAGCTATGGCATCAATAATGTCAAAGATTTTATGTATGATATTAAATTGGATTCATTGATTTTATCAATTTTTTCTCATTGTTGAAAAATGTAGTATGAAACCTTGATGACATAAAACATTAGTGTATAGGTTCTTCTCTTAAAGCTGCCTTCTAACAGATTGAACGTTTGACAAAAAACATTGTCTTAGGATGAGCCAATTTATGCGAAAAATGCATAGAAACGATTGATATAAGACTCAGATTGCAGGTTTTCATATCTTATTTCAGAAATTAATGTTTTATGCATTTTTCTAAAACAGTTAGAAACACTTATAGCCATAAACATTATTTTTGAATTGAAGTATGAAAATCTGCTCTGACCTTTTGTCAACAATCTTTGATTACTGCTTTGCAGATATTTAAGCAAAAATTTGCTCAGTCCAAGACAAAAAATGAAAGAAGTCAAAAGAGCCAAATTGTGAAAGAGCAGCTTTAATGTCTTGAGTTGTTTAATATATATTTTATATAGCTAGAACTGATTTCAACCAAAGTGTTTCAAACATAAGAAACTTAAGCTTTAACAATAATGATGTTCAATCTGTGAGAGTGCAGCTTTAAGAATTAAAGAAAAGTTTGTACCTGTATTTATTTGCAAGTTTACCTCACCTACATCATATAACCTTTTTTTAGAGTTTCAGACCCCTTAAGAACCCTTATTCAATATTCTTACAAAGCAATGTTTTTTTATAATCTTTACAGGACAAATGTCATACATAAATGGATTGTCATTATATAAAATATATAATATGCATCACAAACTGTCACATAATATGCTCAATGTCTTTCACTTCAACTTTGTCTTTCATGTGAATCTGTAAATACTCTATGTTAACTGTTTTTGTCTGTAATTAACTCAAATTGAATTGCTTTTAAGCTCACCTATTCAAAGAATAAGGAGAGCTATCCTAGTCACCCGAGTGTCGGTGTCGGCGTCGGCGTAACCACTTATGTTAAAGTTTTTGTAAGAGTTTGTGTACCACCTCAAATATTGACATATGGCTTTGAAACTTTGCACACTTGTTCACCATCATGCCCCCAACCTGTACACAGGAGGAGATAACTCTATCAAGCAATTTGACAAAATAATGCCCCTTTTTCAACTTAGAATTTACGTTAAAGTTTGCGTACCACCTCAAATATTTTCAAAGTCAATTGACATCTGGCTTTGAAACTTTGCACACTTGTTCACCATCATGCCCCCAACCTGTACAAAGACGGAGGAAACTCTATCAAGCATTTTGACAAAATTATGCCCCTTCTTCTACTAAGAATTTATGTTAAAGTTTGCGTACCACCTCAAATATTTTCAAAATCCATTGACATCTGGCTTGGAAACTTTGCACGCTTGTTCACCATCATACCCCAACCTGTTCACAGGAGGAGGTAACTCTATCAAGCATTTTGACAAAATTATGCCCCTTTTTCGACTTGGAATTTACGTTAAAGATGGCATACCACCTCAAATATTTTCCATTAAATTTATGTAAATATCTCAGCACATCATGTATTGCATTGAAATTCAATCTAAAAGTGATCCCTGCATGTTTCGCCAAAACTTTTCAATCCATACACCGAAAAGCGGCGGAATAGTCGAGCGCACTGTCTCTGAGACAGCTCTTGTTTATGTACCGTTAATTTTTTTTTTATTCTTATATCTTTTGTACATTATTTTTTTTCAATTGATAAGATATAAACTATTTAAAAAAAAATACAAACCAAACATTTTCTGTAATGACATTTATTTTTATTTTAAGTTGTTTTTATCAAATCACTACGAAACATTTTCTCTTTGACATTTTTTGTTTTGATGTGATTTTCATGGTTTCTACTGATTAGAAATGGTGTTGATAAACTTTCTCTTTAGACATTATTTGTCAAGTTTTTAGCTTTTATTGTTAGGCATTTTACCACATCCAATTGTTCGGACGACCGAACATTTTTTCTTTGGACATTTTTTGTCTAGTTTTTAGCTTTTATTGTTAAGCATTTTGCCACATCCAATTGTTCGGACGACTGAACATTTTCTCTTATAAAAATTGTTAACTTTATAATGTTTACGCTTTGAAATTTGGTATGTCAATCAAACATTTTGAAAATTAGAATACTGTTTTTCAATGGTTTTACATTTGACCACTTAACTTTGTTCGGACGACCGAACATTTTGTATCAATTTCAAGTTTTGATTTTAGTTTGACCATTTTCAAATTGTTAATTACATCGAAATCCTTATTAGCAATTTTCAAGCATTTTGACCACATCCAATTGTTCGGACGACCACACATTTTCTCTTGGACATTATTTGCCAATTTTTTAGCTTTTATGGTAAAGCATTTTAGCACATCCAATTGTTCGGACGTCCGAACATTTTCTCTTTGGACATTATTTGTCAATTTTTTAGCTTTTATGGTAAAGCATTTTAGCAAATCCAATTGTTCGGACGTCCGAACATTTTCTCTTTTGAATATTGTATACTTTATAATTTCATGATTTGAAATTTGGTTGGACAATCAAACATTCGAAAAATAAGAATACTGTTTTTCATATGTTCTACATTTTGACCACTAAACTTTGTTCGGTCGACCGAACATTTTGTATCGATTTAAGTTTGACTATTTTCAAATTGTTAAATACATCAAAAATTTTACTCTCAATTTAAAAACTTCTTGACCACATCCAATTGTTCAGACGACCGAACATTTTGTATCAATTTCAAGTTTCGATTTTAATTTGACTATTTTCAATTTGTTATCATTACTGAACATTTTGTGAATTGATAGTTTTGAATAGTTTAAATTCTGTCTTGTTATTTTTTTTCATTTGTTCGGTCGACCGAACATTTTCTTATATCTGACTCTTTTGGATGGAATAATGCTATGAAATAAAAGAAATTAACTTTTTTTGTTGTTGTGTTGGTTCTATTTTTTAGTAAAATATGCTTAAAAAGGGCATGCATTATGCAGAAAACCTGTCTGTGAATTGGGATCGATTGGACGATCCCTTTTTAAATTGGACGAGCGTCTGGTTATTGTGAATTTAGGCCCTAAATGCGAAAGATGTGTAGTTGGAGATTATGGTTTTACGGGCTACACTGTATTGATATGTGGAACAGGTTTGAATATGTGTTTCTTCATTCCATTGTGGAACATGTTACTATGTCAATATAATTAAATAGTAAAAACCCTAATTACTTTTAACTCTGCGAAGAAGGAAATGGAAAATAATGTTACGAGATTTGGTAAAGTCGGCTATGATTTTATCAGAGAGGGGACGTTTTTAAGTTCAATGAAAACATTAAGTGGGAAAATGTTCGGTTTCAAACTGAGGTACCGATTATGGTTCCAACTGTTGCGTGATAATAGATCTGTGCATGTTTCTGGTCGATATGCTGAGCCTAAACCACCATTGTGTTTGTTTCATACATACGTTAGCCTCCTTTCAATAGTACCAGTGTATACAGCCGTCTATAATGTACGGTATTAAATAACTTATACCGCTGACTAAGCGCTGGATAACGAGAATTTTAACCGGTGATGATTACACTATAGTAAGAAGGTTAATAACAACTGAAATATTCTAGAATACCGTACCACGACTGCATTTTTATGTGCAAAATCATTAACAACGCCGTGTCGTTATTATCCGTAACACCTACATTGGAATTTTAAACCTACGGTTTGCATGTCAACATCATAAAGAAGTGCCTACGTTCTAACTTAACGACAAACAAGTTTACACTCAATATTTTTTTAGAAACGGATGTAGAAATATGTTTAGAGTACTCCTACATTTATCATTTGCTTTAGCGGTCAATTTCCATATTATAACCACTGAGGTTAAGTCCAGATGGGTACATATAAGATAAAGAAAGTGATTTAGTTTTTGTCATTATTGTCGATTTACAATTTAAAAAAAAAACAACCGTCGGTACTGTTTTTTCATGTTTAGGTATTAATGTGCGGACTGTTTTAACTCATGTTATTTTTTGAAAGCGTATATGTTTCGCAATTTGAAGAAAAGTCATCTTACCAACCAAAAGTAGGTACCAGAATCGGTACGTTTTTTAACAAGGAGCAATTTTGTTTGGAACAGAACATTTTTCTCAATTTTAATTTGGATGAAACTAAATTAAACTAAATTATGCCCCAACTCTCTTTGCTCAATGCTGAATGCAAATTTAAAGTATCCTAACAAAATGCTGTTTTTTTTCTATCAACAGCTTTTAAAGGCGATGCTTTTTTTTGGTGTGTGCCGGAGTTATAGTTGCGATAATGGTGACTGTGGTGGTTGTGAAGTTAATAGTGAGGTATTTGTCGTTCCATAACAAGGTTTAATGTATAAGCTGTATATCTCTTAGTTCAAACCTGTCTTATTTAAAGGCGAAGATGTCAATAGTTTTGATAAATTGAGACAAATAGATGTGTAAACGATTAATATGATCTGACATTTAATTGTTGACACTGTTATATAAAACATTGATTTTAGATATAAGAATTTCTGTTTGTGTTCCATGTGACCTAGATGTAACAGGAAGAAGGCCAACGACGCAATACCAAAAGGAATAAAAACCAGCAATCGAAAATCTGGAGAGACAGGTAGAACTTCTTTAAATTATCACATCAGAATTAAAGGAAATGAAAAGTGTGATCCTTATCAGTACCACTTCTAACACATGTAATATATGAAAATAAACTAAGAGCATGTGCCATTTGCGAAGTTCTTACAATCATCAATATTTCAAGACTATCACATTTACACATTTTTCTAAACAAATGTTTCACATTTTGGTTGATTTGGACACAAATATAATTTATTTATAAAGCATTGTCACTGTATAAGTTATTAAAAAGTGTTTAATTACTATACCGTTCTGTTTTAATTTTAGATTTCAAGCTCATGTACGAGTATTTAGACGAAAAAACACGTGAATAACAACAGATACCTGAAAATGAAATGCCACTTGCTTCGACTTTTATTGTTGGAATGCGGTCTAATGGAGATGTAAATACGGTTTATTACAACAATGCAAATAAAGATAAAATACTTTGTAAGGAAATGGAATAACCAATTGTGCATTCGTGACTATGTAAAAACAGGACACTGTTAGATTGTACTCGACTAACTCTTGTAGATCCTTTAGGTAGTGAAAATCAAAAAAATGTTAACCAAATATTAACAAATATACATGTACGAACAGGAAGCATTGGGTTATTTGTTTTAGATACTGTGTGTACAACTATCAAATAACATAGAACCCTGGAAATGTTTTCTAATACTCGGTTATCCAATACCGATAAGAGATATACGCCTATTTATACAAAACACTTATGTGATGGAAATATATTGCAGATATTGAAATGTGCTTTAAAAATATACTAGTTACTAGTTTTTGAAAATGGAAGTAAACCCCTTAAAACTTTTGGTTTGAAAAAATGAAGTTTTAATAAAAGTTGAGTAATGTTCTTATGTTTGAATTTAATGGGCAATTTATTGCATTCATATTTTTCCTTAACTATTATTTTATTTTTATTTTTTTCTGTGTAAACAATATAGTTTTTTTTAAATGTGATAATGCTTTTGACATGTGATATTAAAAAAACATGTTTTATTTACTGTTAATCATGGATTATACTCATGCATTTGGTCAAAGGAATGTTTTACTGATGTTGCAGTTAAATCGACATATTTAATGAAATGGATAGTGTTGAAGTTAAATCTTCAAATATGAGTATTGAATGTTATTGTTACAAGAATATGATAAATCACCTTAGTGCAATAACTCAATAACTGCATATAGATATAGAAGCAGATATTGAGTTCTTGCACTAAGGTGACCATATACTCATCTTTTACTTTTTTTTAAAAAATGTCTTCAGTATCAGCTGAATGCTCATGTTTTATCCTCATTATAATTATATGCTACCTAGTTCTTGTTTATAATAATAAATAATTTGTCTACTGCAACATAACTGTATGAATATCACATTACTCATTTACAATGGTCATGTGCATATTTATCTTATATTTTATAGCTTTAGTTTATAAATGTATGTAGATAGTGTATCTATGTAAATTAAGGACTCATAAATAAACTGTGAAATACTTACTGCTTGCTTTATGGAAAGTGTGAAAGACCAATACTTATAAGGATTTAAATCTTGTAATAGGAACGATTTCCTTCACACTACTTAGCCGATTTCTTTCACTATGGTTTTAATTACTAATCAAAATACTGAGAGATCATGCAAAGTATGTGGCGTGGCAAGGAAGATGGCGAACAATGGAGATATGCCTGTACTATCATACTAGTATTCATTAAATCATGGACAAATAATGGTCTGTATCTTTTACTTCTTCAAAAATTGGTTTTCTGGTAACTGGAGTGTAGACCCGATATCAAAATAATTATACAGCTGAAAAGCACATTCAAAAAAGCCTCTTCGTCCTTGACATATGAATATTCATAAATTAAGGCTATGTGCTTAACTTTAAAGAACATTTACTGAAAAGTTTTTCGACTTGTCTATAGAAAACAGCTAGTTGTTCTTGATGGCCCGAGAGGCAAAATTACCGGCCGCCATGTATTGTAGAACACGTGTTTCATAAAAAGAACTACGATTCTGGCAATAACACTTCAAGCCCGTAGAGGCAGCGCCTTAGTTCATATTAATGAAATATGATGAAACGATGTATATTAATTTGAACTCGTCTTTGCATTTTACTTAACTTTATTGCATATTTAACACTTAACGTTTTGATTACTGACAGCATTTCGTGGGTGCGACCTTCAGAGAGGAGAGACAAGTTTTGAGGGCACATGTACCGAATGGTATTTGCTATACCTTCGGCTTGCAAAAGAGTGTACCAAAATGAACAATTAAATAACTTGTATCCAACATTGAAATATTTAACATTCCCACCCAGAGTGTTGGTTCCAATAAAATTTACCTCCACGCACACAATTAACCTTTTGTAGCTCTGAAATTAAGGGCAAATACTTCAGATTGAATTGTATGTACAGTCTGGCTTATTATCTGAATTATATCATGGGTGATCTGAACGGATTATTTTGAAAAGTAAACTATTTTATCACCAACGCAGATGGTTCGATCTATTCGAAGAATAACTCACTTGATGGTGAATATTCTAACTATATATACATTTTAACATAACGGACAACAATAAATCAATTGAAGTTTAACAAATGCCAATGATAACATTGCACAATCAAATTTTTAAGACATAATTACATTCGAATAGCTTGATGACATACAGATTAAATAAGTCAAGCATTTGTTTTTGCACTTTGCATGTGGCAATCCGTTGGTAAATATCAACATTCAAATAATTATCAAATATTGTTATCGTATTAGTGTCGGTTAAACTTATCTTAAACGATAACGTTATTTCAAAAGCCGAATATAAAACTTGAATCTCAAAATCTATTTGTTAGTTAAGTATGCAGAACCAAGGTTTTAGGATATTGTTCGTTGCTGGATGACATTCTTAAAACTTTTTTATTTTAATATTTTAATAGTAAGTTCATGTTTGGGTTGAACAAGTATTTCCGACTATGTCGTGATGATTTTATGAGAGTTGGATATTTTACGATCTCGGTGTCCTAATGCTGTATGCATATTTTATTTCAATAAGAACGTAAAAGATATCAGTTATATAAACGTACATGTGTTCAATATGGACTACCCTTCTTTATACCACTGAATAAATGTGTATTGCCTAAATTGCAAGCGCTTTTATTGTTCCATATAACTGTTTTGGATAAAAAATGTTTACTTCGTTCAAGTATTATACTTATTTTATGTTGCATCATTAAGTTTTAAATCCGCCAATCCTGTATTTATTTAAAGTCAACATTGAGACATCTTCTTGATATTTCAGGACACTATGATTCAATCGTTCAAATATAACACATATTTATGTATTCATAATTTTTAATACTCCAAATATGGAGAGATTAAGATTAAAAATGGAAGACTATTTCACGTATTGTAGAGCAAGCAAACTTTAATTACTGTTCAAATGTTGATTTAGCGCACCACTTGTTTAAATCAAAAACGACATGTACAATTCAATCAAATCATTGCCCTTGATCAGATGTTTTGCTAAATTCCAGTATTAACGAACACAAAAGTAAAGTGTGTATTTAGAAAACAATTTTGAACATGTTTTTACACTACGAAAAGTGTATCAAATCTTCGTAGCACAGGTGTTGTGCTACAAAAATTGTTGTAGGCGACAGCTGAACTGTCTTACATTTTTTTCAAATGTACTGTTGTTAAACTGTTGTATACATGTCCATGATCACAGGCCAATTTTGCTATACCGTCGTGTGAACCTCTACGACGTCTGACGACTGGGTTATAATAAAGATAGGAATTTCAAACGAATGTTGGATTATCTGTGATGTTCCTACGATAATCCTATGATTATTGTACTTTGAACACACGACAACCCTACAGATGGTCAAAGTCCTATCTGCAAAACATTTGGTTCATCGCTCGAATATATTTCGTTATTATCAGTTTATTATGAGGAGTTGTTTTACTTAAAGCTGTAAATGCCTTTAGATATTTTATGACATCGTTGAACTGCATTGGTTCATATTTATGTCATGCAATATTGTGAGTGAACTCTGTGATAAATATGAAAGATAAATTCATACTTTAAGGTTTATTGTCACTAAAACTACAGGTCATGTGACACAAAAACTGGAGGATTTTGAAACTTCAAACGACTGTGGTTTCAACTTCATGTCATGTCATCAGCGTGTGTTTAAGTCTTGCCAAACTTACATTAGTGATTTAACGAGTATTATCTGTTTTCAAGATTCATCTCATTGATACATGATATACACCGGACAAAGCTTTTTGTTCAATTTACAATAACAACAAAAAGGTTTTCCGTGCACGACGTTTTAATGCATAACAAAAACATTAAAGTGGTTTACGTATACCTGATAGCTGGTTAATACTGTATTGTTTATAATACAACTGTCGAAGACGCATGTATGGTCGAATTTAGTTGATGTTTGGATGGTTGAGTTTAAAGACAGAGAATAAGAAATTGAATAACATTCAAATTAAATTTTAATTTTAAGGCGGACCTTAAATAATAAGCATAGCCATGCAAGATTATCATCATCTTATCAAAACCATGTTTAAAACTGAGTGCCGATCCAAATCTTTATTGTGTGTCTATATACCTTATAGCTCAATCCGATTCGGCAGTCCAATCAACTGACAACTATGAGTTGTAGTAGTAGTAGAAGTAGTAGTAGTAGTAGTAGCAGCAGCAACAGCAGCAGCAGCAGCAGTAATAGTAGTAGAAGTAGTGGCAGCAGTAGCAGTATCGGTAGCAGTAGAAGAAGCAGTAGGAGTAGCAGCAGCACCAGTAGTAGTAGCAGTAGCAGAAGCAGTAGCAGTAGCAGAAGCAGTAGCAGTAGCAGTAGAAGTAGAAGTAGTTGTAGTAGGAGTAGTAGCAGTAGTAGTAGTAGTAGTAGCAGTTTTAATAGTAGTAGTAGTAGTAGTAGTAGTAGTAGTAGCAGCAGCAGCAGCAGCAGCAGGAGGAGCAGTAGCAGGAGCAGTAGCAGTAGCAGTAGCAGTAGCAGTAGCAGTAGAAGTAGTAGTAGTAGTAGTAGTAGTAGTAGTAGTAGTAGTAGTAGTAGTAGTAGTAGTAGTAGTAGTAGTAGTAGTAGTAGTAGTAGTAGTAGTAGAAGTAGTAGTAGTAGTAGTAGACTTTTTTTTTTGCAAAGTAGAGCAAGGATAAGAATAAATTATTCAACCAATTTTCTTTGAAGATAAAATTATGCAGGTTTTAATTTAAATATGGTAACGCAGCGTGTTTATTCTTATGGCCTCTAACAGCCATATACACGAGTGTTCCGGGATATTTTGACATGTATGTTCATTGTTGGTCTTGTCCGCCATGTACGAAAAACTTTCATTTAGGTTCAGTTAAAACCTTTATGGACACCAATCAACAAATGGGAACTGGTGAGATTTATCATAACATTCTCCCTTTGGCCAGCTCGAAGCCTTGACTGTTCCCTCAACTTACGGAACAAACAGGGCATGTTTTTAAATCCAGTGGACAAAATGAACATTGATCCTAAATATACCGTACAAAAATAATTGGAGTAAAGGAAGACAAACATGATACAATATCGAGAACGTCAAATACAAACTCTCAATCAGTCTGTAGCCACGTATTAAATAAATCACGCATATGAGGACAATTTATAAAGTGTCGTTATCATACTGGCAGCCTATATGCACGATCTGTTTAAATACATGCAGGTAAATATGAAGGTTTCCGTTCAATTACCAATTACGTATTGTATATCAAGATATCAATACATCATGAATAACATAAAGAAAAGTGACAATTTCCCGTCAAAGGGTGATATCGAAGAATCATTTATGTATTTTCGCTCTATAACTATGTGTCTTTTTGCACGTCGATAGTTTCATGTATATTGTTTGTTTTAAAATTTTAATATAATGTATTTTAAAGCTGCACCCGATTGTTTATCTAAACCCTCATATATATAGCTTACTAAGTCGTGACACAAATTTTAATACAAATAATACTGATTTTAACTTACCACTTATATGTAGCAATTCCCCATAAACGGAACAGTGTTAACTTAAGATAACTACACATCTTAATAATAAGTTATGCATATCATTAACATGTTAAATGTGGTGCATTTATTCACACAAACAAAGCCACAACTTACACAATCAATAGTCAATACAAATAGCAACATCAATTCAAATTAATCTAATTGAATAAGGGAGCATAAACCTATGTCAAACTAAGCAGGATATGTTGTCATTGTTCAGAAACTAATGTCAAGCTCTGTAGGATACGTTAACAGTCTATACTCCTATTGAATTCGGGTACCAGAAACATATGTCGAGCTCCACAGGATACGTTTTCAGTGCATTGTCTTATTAAGTTAGGGACTAGAAACCTTTTCGATCGACAGAAAAGGGAATAGCGTTTTATATGCATCATCTTATTTTATTCGAGTACCATAAACCTATGTCGAATGTAAAACCGTTTTTGTTATTATCTTTGCAAAATAGTACGATGTATACACGTTTTAAGTAACCAAGCTAGTAAGTTTATCCGTCGTGTTTTTATTACTGGTTCAATTGTGTACATTTCGTTAAATGCAAATCATATTTGTATTAATTATAAATTTGATATTCGTGCAAGTCCATAATAGCATGAATGCACTTCCAAAGGCATGCACTTCCAAAGGCGGAAGTAAATGATTAAATACATCGTACTTTCGTTATTACGATACAATGTTTACCAATGGTGACGAGCGCTAGTAGGATTATTGTAGTTTATTTGAAATATAGGCTATTTAGGTAAGATAACATTCTACCGTTTATAACTAGTTTCCTAGTACAAACGTTCAAATGTGTGTCAGATTAACATCAAAACATGTATATCAATTACCAGATGTTTATATTTGTGTGTAATTGAGTTTCAGGGATGAAGAATTCAATGGGTTTTTCCCTACCATGTTAACACTTACTCATTTGCTCTTTCGTTTTTAAATATTACTTTGCCGGAGATAAATGTTGTTTATTTTTTTCTTGCGCGGCTGTCCTGCTAACAAAAACAACCGGTAGTGACTACACTAGACACTACAAAAGTCATCTCAGCTGCACAACACACCATCCTGTTTTGCTACAAGATTACGTACTAACCTATTTCCGTTTCTCATTGAAACGATCAGGTATTCCTTTCACAGATAGAACAAAATTATTCAGCTGGTCTTGACCTTTGTTAGCAGAGAGATAGCAACGATTAGAAGCATTGGTTTTCCACCACAACTATATATACTGTATTGTAATATTTGAATTTTAACGTAATTAGTTGAATAAAACGTTATTTTATTTCATTGTGTAAACAATAAGTATTCTTTCTGTCGGAAGAGGAGAACCAGACATGACTTATCTGATCTTCAAACTGTGTGTTCTACTTAGCTTCGCAGTTTCAGGCTTAGCAGGTAAGGCCTAACCATCAACATGGTTTTTGTACTATTCAAATCATTTAATAAGTATAAACCCGTGGCCATAATTGTTGCAAATGAATACTATTGGAGCTTTAATTGATTTGAACACTTTCAAATTCCCACATCCAGCATGCTTTTTACAACTGTGTTCATAAATACTAATTTATAATTTGTACAATACACATCTTATTATAATGTTCAGGATTACATGAGACCTACTTTTGTGTTTATTGTCTCTCTATTCCAATTCTACAAATGAATTCTGCTTCAGTTTGAAAATAGCATGGCAATAATTTTTATATAACATTGTTTAATATTTTTGATTCGAACGAAAATAGATATTCAATATTTATGCGAAAAGCTACAGAAACCAGCTCAGTAGCAAAAAGTTCAAACATAATCCTGGTTTATTGGCACTGGGTAAACACAAAAGACATAGAACATAAAATCACAAACAAGAAAAATGGAAAAAAGCACAAAACTCAACAAACAGCACAGTGCATACATACTATACATATATATAACTAGGTATGTTTATCAATGATTATGAGATACCTATTGATGAATATATTCAAAACGTTTTCAAATTTAGATGTTTGTTTTCATTTATCAATAGAAAAACACTCAGCAACTGGTAAATATTAAATGACATGTTGTTTAAAGTCTAAGTATATAAGATATAACAGTTTCGTTGAAATATTGACTTCGATAACAAATGTTGACGGTATAATAGATTTTGTTTGAAAAAGAATACCGTTTAATAAACAAAGATATTCTTGGCCTTTATACTGGTCAATGACCATTACGTTGAAATGGCACAATGACAGTCACGACACCAACGCCTTGTCTCACGTTTTATGCAAAGGATACTCCTGAAACAGTCAATTATGTCAAGGGAAACACAGCCACGGCACTATGTGCCTCGGCCAGTTTTTTTCTCTTATACCATGGACGGTTTTTCGGACAGTTTTTCCCTTATATAATAGACGGATTTTGGCACTATATGCCTCAGGTAGTTTTTACTTTTACATGTCGGACGATTTTCTGCATATCATCCTTACTGAAATATCACGTGCTACATTCAGTTTTGTAAATCTTCGATGCAACTGCAA
Organism: Mya arenaria; assembly: GCF_026914265.1. Lineage (NCBI taxonomy): Eukaryota > Metazoa > Mollusca > Bivalvia > Myida > Myidae > Mya > Mya arenaria. Next base: position 41,920,508 of record NC_069137.1, on the reverse strand, counting down.
AACACTTAACTTTGTTTATATCATCCAAATTGATGCCTGATTGTGTGTACTTATGTTTACAATGACCATTTGTACATACATGACGTTTGTAAAACGATTCCCTTCCAGTGACAGTAAACGAAGATGGTAAGGAGGTAGACTGTAGTGTCCCATGTGCTTGTTGTAGAGAAGGACGAAAACGTTGTGGAAAAAGTCATATTTGCGATTCTGGTTGCATTGATACAGTATATGGTAACAGATGTGAACATCTTTGTAAAGGCAACTGTTATACGTGTCAACAATCGAAGGGGACAATCTGTACGACATGTAAGGAAACATTTTATGATATCGACAGTAGCTGTGGTAAGACCTGCTCAGTCGGGTGTATTGGTGGAAAATGCAACTATCTAGATGGCACATGCTTATGTCGTAAAAACTTCAAAGGAGGAAGATGCGATGCGTGTGTTGACGGACGGTATGGTTCAACCTGTGATCAGGTTTGCAGTTTTGGCTGTGCAACAATTTCCTGTGACAAAAACACTGGTTCTTGTGGATGCCATGCCTTTTTTATAGGCGATAAATGCGATATTTGTACAGATGGGGACTATGGTTTTCCAGGCTACACATATTCGAAATGTGGAACAGGTTTGAATATGTGTTTCTTCATTCAATTGTGGAACATGTTATTAAGTCAGCATAATAAAATAATTAACACTTATTGTTTTAACTATGCGAAGAAGGGAATTGAGCATAATATTACTTGATTTGGTCAAGTCAGCTATGTTTTTATCAAAGAGGGGACGTTATTCAGTCTGTTCCTGGTTCATGTGCTTGGCCTAACCCACCATTGTGTTTGTTTCATATATATTATACCACTGACTAAGCGCTGAATAGCGGGAATTAAATACGATGATGATTACACTATAGTAAGTAGGTTAATAACAACTGAAATATTCTAGAATACCGTACCATGATTGCATGTTAATGTGCTAAATCATTAAAAACGCCGTATCGTTATTATCCGTAACGCATATATTGCAAATTTAAACCTACGGTTTGCAATTAAACATCATAAAGAAGTGCCTACGGTAACACTCAACGACAAAAAAAGTTAACACTTGAATCAATTGGGTTTTTTTAAGAAACGGATGTAGAAATATATTTTAAGTACTATTACATTGTATTTAAATGCAGTATCATTTGCTTAAGCTGTCAATTCCCATATTATAACCATTGAGGTAAAGTCCAGATGTGTATCCACTCAAGAAGTGAAAGAAAGTGATTTAAATAGTTTTGACTCGGTTGGTTTTTGTCATAATAAACATTATTGTCGATTTAAAATTTTGAAATTTAAAATAAAACCACAACCGAGGGTACTGTTTTTTTTCCTGTTTAGGTATTAACGTACGGACTGTTTTAACTCGTGTTATTTTTTTTTTATTTAATGTAATGACACAACACTATGATGCCGATTGAAGAACATGATTTTCGTCAAATACTAAACGCGTGTAGGTTTCGAATTTTTAAGAAAAAGGCCACTTAACAGGCAAAAGTAGTTACAAGAATCGGTACTTTTCTTTAAAAGGAGCCATTATGTTTGGAACAGAATATTTTTCTCAATTTATATTTGGATGAAACTAAATTGTGCCACCACACCCTTTGGTTTATGTTGAATGTAAATTAAAAGTATCCTAACAATTTATTTTTTTATCAACAGCTTCAAAGGCTAGCGTTGGCGATGACTTTCTCACTGCCACTACTGTCAAGATTTATGGTGGGGTATTAGTGGCGATAATAGCGAGTGTGTTAGTGGTTGTGATGTTAACAAAGAGGTAATTGTCGTTCTTTAATCAGGTGTATTGTATACGCTGTATAATTCTTAGTTCAAAGGCGAAGATGTCAATTGTTCTGATAAATAGAGGTGTACACGATTAAAATAATCTGACATTCAATTGTTTACACTGTTATATAAAACATTGAATTTAGATAGAGGAACTTCTGTTTGTGTTCCATGTGACCTAGATGTAACAGGAAGAAGGCAAACGACGCAATACCAAATGGGATAAAAACCAGCAATCGAAAAACTGGAGATACAGGTAGAATTTCTTTAAATTATCACATCAGAATTAAAGGAAATGAAAAGTGTGATCCTTTTCGATTTCTTACGGTTTGCAAAGCTTATGTCTTCCTTATAATATCAGTACATCTTCTAGCACATTTTATATATGAAAAACACTACGAGGATGTGCCATTTGCGTAGTTCTTACAATTATCAATATTTCAATACTATCACATTTACACATTTTTCTGAACAATTGTTTCACTATTTGGTTGATTTGGACACAAATATATTTTTTTTATACAGCATTGCCACAAAAAGTTACTGTATTGTTTATTAAAAAGTGTTTAGTAACTATATCGTTCTGTTGTAATTTTAGAATTCAAACTCTTGTACGAGTATTTAGACGAAAACACACGTGAATAGCAACAGATACCTGAAAATGGAATGTCACTTGTTTCGACTGTTATGGTTGGAATGCGGTCTATTGATGATGTAAATACGGTTTATTACGAAAATGCAAATAAAGTTGATACTGTGTAAGGAGAAAATGGAATGACCAATTGTGTATTTGTGACTACGTAAAAACAGGACACTGTTAGATAGTACTGGACTAATTCTTGTAGATCCTAGTGGAAATCAAAAAATGTTAACCAAATATAATCAAATATATATATATGTACGAACAGGAAGCTTTAGGTTATTTATTTTAGATACTGTGTGTATAAAAATTGAATAACCTAGACCCCTGGAAATGTTTTCTAATACTCGTACATCTTGTACGGTTATCCAATACCGTTAAGAGATATACACCTATAATATGTGAAAACAAAATCTCATTGATGATATAATTCTCTTCTTGGGCGAATTCCTAAAATTGCATATGAAATATTAAAGTTAATGCAATGAAGTCTTTTTATCGGTAACTGACTCAATCATTCCAGGAAATGAGGTTAATACCTAGTTAGCGGAAGTAATTGGTGAAAAAGGTTAACAAAAAGGTTAATATTTGTAAGCTAAACCTTTCTTTTCTTCGGGTGAATACAATCGATTCATCGCTTTTTATTTGAAAGGACCTAATATCACCGACAGTCTTTCGACGCTTCCAGCGCTTTGATTTGTAATCCTTTAATAAATTGATGAAACTGTGTTAACATCTAAAGACAGTAATCAGTTGTTGCAAAAAACATTCTGTTCTTCATTCGTGTATCAACATTTTGTATACAACATTTAAAAAATGATAAGCGAATTTAAGGTTTTAAAAATGCGTGAATGCCTGTTTATATTACGGGTGTTTGCTTTATATTTCAATCAGAGTATTCCGATCCGCTAAATAACTAAAAGTGAATTGTACTCCACTTGTTTATTGACTTTGGCCAAAATAATCAAACAGGTAACACTAATACCAGTGCACTTTCACAGAAAATAGTTTCTATTGTAACGTGCGACGTTAAACAAGCCCAACAGATCCCTTCAGAGAAAAGCATGCTTGACCCGGAAGGGGTTTGCTGGTCTTTATATACACTAACTTCTCTGTTCACACATATCCCGGGCTTTGCTTATTTGCATATTACCAAGTTAACATACGTACTACGAATGTTCTTCCGTTTATAACTGAATATTATTATGAACGTACATCCGCCGCCTACAGCGGACCGTTACACTATGAACGCACATCCGCCGCCTACAGCGGACCGTTACACCATATAATATGGTAAATGTTTTGAATACCATTTGAAAACCGGTTTGTTAACAAAAACCTAAATATTTCTGAATGAGACTTGTCCCTCATCATTCAATTATAATACGAAATAGATATTTTAAAAAGCTTAAAGTTGTCTAAACCAGGAAGAAGTCTAATGAAAAGAGAAGAATATTTTGTTTTGAAAGGGGTATCAAATAAAAGGAAGATAATGTCTTATTACTCGATTTACAAGGTACCAGAACAAATCTCATTATACACTGAAAGAAGGAAGAAGGAAGAAGGAAATGATTAATTTAAAATTACATATATATATTCTTACCGTTTCATCAATGAGCCATATAAACTCACAATTGCAATAGCAATTAAGTGACGCACCGGAATGCGATCTACTTTTTTATGGCGGAATAATTCTTGTGTTCTTCGTTTTGATTGGTATATAAAGAGTTGTTTTTCGTGATGTCATCATTCACAAGTTGAACATTGAGATTGAAGCATCCAAAATTCACGACGGATAACCCAGAGAAGAGATGAATCTCGACACAGACAAGTTTAGAAGTGACTACAAAGAGTTGCTTCCCAAAACCGATAAAGAAGGCAATCAATCGATTATTACTGGCCGTAATAGAAAGGCTCACCAGGAATTTGTTAAAGCAAATTAGCTGAAAAGAAGAATAAGTTAATTCTAGATCACGGTCTAGAAGCATACGAGAGACTAGTGGGAAATTTCATTCCTCAAACTACGTTCGCAGAACCAGAATATAAAACAACATGCCTAAGCGTCAAGGTGCGCTCTTTCCAGAAGGAGAAGATGATAGCGAATTCTACAGAACACATATATATTCCCGTTATATTTGATGTGCATTTTAACATGCTGAAGGCCAATTATTGAATATAATTTTGTTCGTTTGTTAGCTATTTACACCCGAAAATGATTTAAACATATCAAACAAACATACCTGTTAAATATACAGTGTTTACAACATGACATATTACATTTCACATATGATTAGACACAAAGTCGTTAAACCATTATGCCAATGTTCATGTCATCATATTGTAAACTAAAGCATAAACGTGCGTAAACTGAGAGCATACTTTCAGAAATCAGGCTAGTATGATGATAGAGTGTTACAATGCACTGAAGAGGTATTATAAATATTTTTTTATTCTTCATTTCTTTTCATTTTTTTCTCGTGGTACCTGTTAAAAATAATAGCCGAAATAGAAATGCAAGTAATTACAGATGCTCAGAAAAGATGGTTTTATAATAAAAACTTTGAATATCCTGCATCCGTGTGGAAGAATTTAATGAGACGAAACAAATGCCTTAATATGCATTAAGACATGTAAAAAAAAGAAAACCAAAAAATATTTGTTACATTCATATAAAAGCTGTCGTATTAAAGCGAATACACATTGAAATGCAAGAAACTTCGAAAAAAACGAACATAATAATAAATTATGATGCGAATGAAATAAACCGAAGTGTGAGATTCTTTGTTAGTGTAAGTCTAAGTCTGTTTGGACAACGCATAACGAAAATATCTACGGCTGCGCGGATACTTGTGTCTATATTATTATTTGGTGAAGCAAGTTCATGAAGAATCACGTTAGTACAGTACTAAATAATCTCTGCACTGTTGCACGAGGTGCTGAATGTGTTCGTTATCACTTGTCTCTCGGTGGAAAGACTTGGGCACGAAGAAATACTATGGACGTTGACGTCAGCTGAACATTAAAAACAGTAATTACCTATCCCTGCCAGGGGAGATCATGTGTTTGTGATGAAGCGAATGGTATATATCGCGTTACGTATGTCTTTTTGAGATTTTGCGGTTGACACTATTAAGGACCGGTAGACTCGAGTATGTAAACTGCTGAAACGTTAAAATTTCTGGTCGCCGGTGATTCGAGCTTTCAATTGGTCGTTGTAGGACCTTGTGGTGGCTGTTCTGACTGACCTTTTCCAAGCCAGTTTTTAAGAAGCATCGCTGTTTATCTGTAGGCTTGTTAGGGCTGTTCTTAACCATACTTGTTTAGAATTTCGAAAATACTGGGATAAAGCGAAGGTGACTGTTATTACCACGAGTACAGAATAACTGTCTACTAAAGTCGAACAACTTTTTAACAAGTAGTGATGCATTAAAAGTACATAGTTTGTGGAAAAACATGAACTTTTGTAGGTCGATCTGTGATAGAATAGAATGCAATCCCATCATACCAGTTCTTGTCCTCGTGTTTAGGTTTTGACAGATCTTAGCTGCGAGACGAACGTAACGTTTGAGCTTCGTTATGTCAGATTCAGTAAGTTACAAACATATTACAGAGTCATATTTGAAAACTTGTGAAGATATTTTTTGCACTAAGCCAGCAAGCTTTAGCGGATTTACATTAGCAATAAGTAACATAATTAGGAAACTATTTAGGCGAAAAAACATCTTTATAATAATCGCTGAAGGCATTTAAAATGTCCTGGGTGTCTCTCAAACTTATGTAATTCCACTGAATTTCTTTTCTTTTCTATTGTTCTGTTACTGCTTCGAACGAAAAAGTCCCCATAACAAACGTATACCACAAGTTGCAACGGTTAAGGTTGTCATAAAAGCAACTATCACTTACAGACTTTACCTGTTTTTGAGTGTAAATAAAAATACGTTTTTCGTTTGTAATTGTTATATCAGTAGGGTCCGCTTTGTCTAATATACCAATTTTCTGCCCGTGCGCTGTGCTGAATGCGCTGATTTTAACTCTTTATATCCATACGGTTGTGTGTGTGTGTGTGTGTGTGTGTGTGTGTGTGTGTGTGTGTTTGTGTGTGTGTTGAACATTGCCTGTGGTAACGCTTGAGAACCGGCACTGATTGCTTTTAATATATGAGAGTACAACAGTTAAATGCTGCTATTTTAGTCTGGACATAAACGATATGTATTTAATGTTTATAAATATACTTCTAAACTGTTAACATGATTCTCGCAACAGTACATTTGTTCCGTGCGATATAGTTCTCGGCATTTTGGACGATGTGTGAGCAGGGGATGTCCAGCTGTGTAAGGAGCGAAAGGTGGCCTTAGACCGCGCAGCAATCGTTATTTAGCACCCTGTTGTTAAGAATAACATATGACTGCCATGTTCCGATGACGAAATAGTCGGGCGTTTTTCGTGTTGGTCAAAATGTAAAAAAATCCTTGTTATGTGTGGGTACATCAGTTAAGCTATTATCTAATAAATCATTTCAAAAGATTTGCCCATTAATTGTTCGACATGACGGAAGTGACGTCGGCATTTAGATATCAACAGAACAAGATGACGCATTCTGACGAGTTCGCCTCATACAAGCCTTGGATATGAATATAGACAATCAACAAAGAATACATTCTTACGAATACGACAAGTACCATTCCGTACACGAGGGACGCGAGCACATAGGCTATTTCCGCTACTACCTTTCTGCATGGATGATTTTGAACGTGAATATGTATTTTGCTATAAATATAAATACAATACAAAAACAACAAGACTTGGCTTTATTGATTAAATATGTTGCATCATGTAATGTTTTATGTGGTTGCCAATTCTTCGAAGCGGTTTGCATTTAAAACAACCTATTTTAAACTATAATTTCAACATACATTGCGTTATTATGTGTGGATTGTCCTACGAAATCCATTTTATTAAAGCAGATAAGAAATATTCGTACTTTATACTTGACATCAAAAAAGTAGAAGCATCGCGTTTTGTCGGTATCAATTATAACATACCGACGTCAAGACATATTTTAAAAATATCATGGTGCTTTTGTTTCAGATTATATTAACCCCTTTACATGAATAAATTTACAACGCGCTAAATTCTTAATTACCTGAAATACAGAATATTTAAACTAGTAAATTACTTGAAACAACTGCCTCTGGTTGCGTTTAAATATAACTTATAAAATGTCATGTTCGCGCAATCTGTCTTTAAAAGAAACATGCTTGTTTTATGTAATTATTTGATACATAACCACCGGCTTGTTCAATATTTTCTATTCGACATGTTATAGGTAATTGTACGCTTGTAAATAGAGAAATATGTTATGTCCAGTTAATTAAAGTCCAAGCGGGGCAACTCTGCCTGTCTACGCTTGTTATATTGAGGGATATTTGCGCCTTGCTATGCTGTAAAACTGCTAATGTGAGTGTTATTTTCGTTCTCCTGTTTTACACCATACCACACACATACGTCAATCTCGCTTCTTTAATCATTTCTGTTTGGTATTAGCTTAGGGCCGAAATGTCAATATATCATGCCTCCAACATAGATGACGCAACGCCATTGGTCCAGGACTGGTCACGTGGTGACCCCATAGTTTCCATATTTGGTCACCATATTTATAACATACCAAAATGGCGTCTATTTTCCGATTCCGATAAATGTTCCGATACATAAATTAAACGTTTAAGCATGTTATTAGGTTTCTGACATGATATATACGTTACGGGGTAAGTAGGCTTCGCTCTCAACGATATGGTTTCATTTGCCCCGTATATCCCACATAGGGTCACCTACTAACCCCGTGACTGATTATATTTCTGATAAGTCGAGCTCGTATTTTCAAATAAAGTCTTTAATCTGACAGTGGTGTTATCATTTTGATTTGACAATATTAGAATATATCCTACTGCACATCATAATTGATAGAGAAAATAGGCCGTTTTGAGAGGTATTAAGATATACTTTGGTCAGATATTTGAAAATAACTTCAACGTAAAAGATTGAATGTCACTTTAATATTAAAAACTTAAATTTGCGTACTAAAAGCTGCACTCTCACAGATTTAACGTTTTGACAACTTTTTCTTTTATTTTTTTGTCTTGGAATGAGCCAACATTTGCGTAAATAACTAACAACCACTGATCTAAGACTGCTGATAAAAGATCAGAGCAATTGAATGAAATTTGGTTCCCCGCTAATAGCGTATGCGCTACGATGCAACAGGGATACATTGGATTCCCGCTTATAGCGTATGCGCAACGATGCAACAGGGATACATTGGTTCCCCGCTAATGGCGTATGAGCTACAAGGGATACATTGGATTCCCGCTTATAGCGTATTCGCTACGATGCAACAGGGATACATTGGTTCCCCGCAAATAGTGTATGCGCTACGATGCAACAGGGATACATTGGTTTCCCGCTAATAGCGTATTCGCTACGATGCAACAGGGATACAAAGGTTCCCCGCTAATAGCGTATGCGCTACAATGCAACAGGGATACATTGGTTCCCCGCAAATAGTGTATGCGCTACGATGCAACAGGGATACATTGGTTTCCCGCTAATAGCGTATTCGCTACGATGCAACAGGGATACAAAGGTTCCCCGCTAATAGCGTATGCGCTACAATGCAACAGGGATACATTGGTTCCCCGCTAATAGCACATGCGCTACATTGCAACAGGGATACAAATAAGACAGTTTGCTGAAGTACGCTTACATAAACCATTGATAACCTGAACACAAGGCTGGTATGTCGATGGTGCAGATAACGGACTACATGTATATCATTTTACGAATGGTTTAAGAACTAACAAAGTCCACAGTTGCTCATTGGATATTTTTATTTTATAAGCGTTCGATATGTGTATATACCCTATTTCCGGATTATACAACAAGCGGATATATATGGATAAATATGGAATCTTATTAATAAAAGCTTAGAGAACAACAGTGTCAACTGACGGTAAAGTCACAATTTATTAACATATTCTTACTATTATATGTTGATAATGTTCTGCTTATAAATACAACAACTTTATTTTTATAGAAAAACAATGTCTTCGGGTGGAGGGGTTACAAAATTGATATCAAGTACATGGAACAAATTGTTAACTGTTCAATGTTTAGAAATTAATTGTTATCTATATTTTGTTTGTCCGTACCTTAAAAGGGAGCTCAGCATTGCTAATAGAGACCATCATTTTATATGATCATATTTTCCATATTAGTCTTTTAAATAACGCTAATTTAAAGACAATACCTGTTTAAAAACCAACGGCTAATTGTTGAAGTCGATTGTTGTTTAACTGGTTGTACTGTGTGAATTTTCGTCTTGAACCGTATGCATTTTGTCCGGGTTTTCGTTGATATAATATATATTAATCTTTTCCATGTTGCTATTATATTAAATGTACTGGAAAATCAAATACTATTTTATGACGTGTGTTTCAAAATAGTTTGATTTCTTTAAAAAAAACATCCGACAACCAGACTGTTTTTGTGTATTTTGTGATTTAAAATGGAATCTTGCTTCATTTATATTGTTAACGAACAATTACATTGACTATTTTCAGAACATTATGGCTACAGCCTATAGGCAAACACACGACCATCCAAAGGAATATTTCGTAGAAACGGATACGGATACGGAAGACTCCGATTTCGACGATTTCGTTTGTTCAGACTCCGGAAAAAGTTTGGATGCAACGATTTTTGCTGATTTGGAACAATGTAAGTGATTTGTTATATATTTCCATGTACAATGACAATTGAATCTTGTGTGTCGGTTATGATTTGGAAACATGTACTTGTAGTACTTACACAGTACTTTTTTTCTAATTTATTTCAACAGCCATGTCAATTAGATTATTTATACTTGAACTATTTTGAGTGTAGAAATCCTTAAATTTTGCTTTGATATGTATGCCAATTTGTAATGCCATGATGACATAATGCTTCAATATTTTTCATTTCTTTAAACTAAATTACTTTTACCTGATAGAAGAAAAAAGTCGAAACGAGTTGTGGAAGTGGGAGTCTTCACATAGTGGGATATTACGAGCATTTAATGATAAAATGGTTCTTAACTTCAGAAGTTAATGTAATTCGAGAGGTGATATCGACGTCTTTTGTTGTTGTATTTTCCAGTGTTCCAATCTCAGGGGTCTGAAAAAAATGATCAGCCAGGAAAACTCCTCTGCGAAGTTCAAACTGAAGAAAATATAGCGGAAATTTTCGCGGAAATACGAAAGGAATATAAACCAACAGAGGCTGAATGGAGAGTTTCCAATATTGACGAAAGGAAAGATCATGAAGCAGCCAGCCTCTTAGATGACGCCTTTGAATCCCTAAGCTCGGAGGTGGAAAAAAGCGGAAGTATTGAGGGCTGTTCCTCTTGTGCTGAATCAGTTAATGTGTTGGATGTTTCGCAGTTTAAAAAGGGACAACACATTTCAATGCCAGGTAAATTCGGAACAATTTACCAACACCATGCGATTGTCTGCGACGTAAAAAGCACTTCAGGGACAAAAGCTGAACTGGAGCTTATACATTTTGAGAATAAAGATAAAAGCATAAGAATTCGCAAGGGGATAAAAACATACGACCTTAAAAACAAACAAATTTATCTAAAACACTACAAAAAGCAAAGGTACGATTGCCATTTGATCGTCAGTCGGGCAGAGACAATTCTGGAAGATTTTAAAATGTCCAAGTTTAAGAAATACAATTTTTTATTATTAAATTGTGAGCACTTTGCAACTTGGTGTGTTAACGGCGAAGAAGAATGTTTTCAGGTACAAGGGGCTTTACAAATGATGGTCGACACTCTCACGAGTGCACTGGGCATTGGTAGTCGAGTGGTAAAGGTGGTTCAACAACTGGTCATCATGAGTACAGATGAAATCGCCAAGACAATATCGTCAGCGATTGTTCCAGAGATTGTACTCGGGGCAACTGCGGGTGTTTACTTATTGTACTGTCTTGCTAAAACAGCATACCTTAAAATGGCATACAAGAAAAACAACTTATGCTTGACGTGTTTGAAAATCACATTAAAAGAAATGTGGTTAGGCTTTTTAGTTTTTAGTTCGACATCAGTTGTACAACTTCTGATTTACACTTTTGCGGTGCCTGCAATAGGAAGTGGAGTGGGCATACCGTTAGTGGTTCTCTCAGTTCTGCTCTCAGTTGCGTTAAAAATGTCTGTAAACACATTTTTACGCGTCTTAAGAAATCCATTCGGAAAAGAGAAAACTAAACTGTCAAGGCCCTCGCAGTTATCAATTGCAGACATTGTGGCCTTCAGTTACTATAGATTGGAGCATGTTGCAATTGTCACGGATATTTTAGATGTGAACGAAAGGGCACAAACAGCAAGGGTCAGGTGCATTCATTATGGTCTTCCTAAGTTGTTAGCAAAGCGACAAATTGTTGAGGAAGAATTTGAAATGAATCTGGTCAACTCATCGTGGCACAAATTTGACGTAGATGACACAACTTCTTATGCATGTGAAAAAAGGCTAAGTCGTGCAAGGGAAAGGGTAGGTGAGAAAAGATGGAGTAAAACAAACCGTTCAGACAACTTTTGTCACTGGGCAGTGGTTCCAATTGCGCGTTGGGACAACTACGCTTTCGAAGAGGTAAACGTCAAAGAAAAGAAGAACAAATCAGTTGAACCTTTTTTTAATAAATACCCAGTGTACATAGCTGAAGAGCTCAGATTAGGCGATGTTGTAGATTATAAAGAAACAGGTGTGCTGGTGAGGAAACAATCAAAAGTTGATCAAGGAAAGAATGTTGTAGAAATAGATTTGATCATCACAAGTTTTTGGAAAGGAGAACGAAAGACATATACAATAGACTTGAAAAGGGACGATATTCATGTGATGTATTACAAACCAGCTCTGTGCATTTCTATGCAAGATCGAGTAGAGCGAGCATTATATTGGGAAGGACGAAGAAATCGACTATTGTGGACCACGAATGGATTCATAGAATCTTGCATCCTAAAAAAAGAATATTTAGACAACTAACATGGCGCGAATGAAAGCTTCGCTCTGACTGCTTCCTTGTAGAAAAGTGTGTTTGGAAAATGATCAAAGTAATCAGTCTTACTAAAAACCGGTGTGTAATTGTTGATTTTAATAATGAAAATGTACCAAATTAATTAGGTACAGGTTTAATTAGGAATAGGTTTCACAAAAGTGTCTGTATTATACTGTACATGCTTAACCGATTTACTCGTTGTAAGTTTTGCAAATTTGTATGTTTTGATTGTGTTTTTATGTTGCTTAATTGGCCTTTTACTCATTGATATGCTTGGATAATTGAAATATATTTAGCTAACCACAGGTATTTTTGTGATATTAAAGGACCCTCCTTATGGCATCCATATTCTGATTTTTTAAATTTAAATCTTCATTTTTTTATTGTTTGATTCGTTTCACCAGTATCATGTGAATCAAGGACCGATTGAGGACTTGTATTGCATCAATTCCAGAAGATATAAAACGAATCTAACTTTTGTATTTCGAGTTCAAAAGATAGGATGCGCACAATTACCAGTATTAGTACATGTGTACTCCTTTGTATGATTTGTTAAACATAACATTTAAATACTTTTACAAGTCTATTCATTTCATCCAAAAATCATATTACGAAAGGTGACGAAAAGAGCATGATAACACATATCGACTTGTGTAGTAATGTAATATTCTCACAGAATTTCCTTTTTTACAACTGTTTTTGTCTTGGAAAGCAGTTTTTTGGAGTAATCATCTGCAAAACAATGATACAAGATTGCTGACAAGTGATCAGAGTGCAGATTTGCCTATTTCGTTCGAAAATTAATGTTTAATGGCTTTAACCGTTTCTAACGGTTAAAGAAAAATGCATAAAACATGAATTTCTTAACTTATATATAGAAAGCTACGATCTAATTTTTGTCAGCAGTCTTTTATCACTGGTTTCCATGGATTTTCGCAGAAAAATGGCTCGTTCCAAGACAAACAATGAAAATGTTTTCAAAACGTTCAATCTGTGATAGTGCAGCTTTAAGGACAGATGAACTTCTTAAGTTTTTGTTATCATTGTTATCAGTAAGTGTTTTTCTATTTATAATCATGCACGACGTGTCATAACATCTTGTACTTTGTTTTGTTTAGTTTCCATTATCATGTACTGTTCGCAATTCATCTTTTCGTACATAAGTTAGCTCATGTACGAAAATTGATTGGATTAAAGTGACACTCTTATTCAAAATAAAACATACACATGGGTTTACAAACATCAATTTAAATGATAAACCTTTAACTACTCACTAAATTATACATTTAACTCATGTACGAAAATGTATTGGGTTAAAGAGGTTTTTAAAACTTGCTTGGAATATTAATGAAAAATCAAAAAAAGTATTCCTGTGGTGTGCAAAGAACCGCGCATATCATAGATGTGCTGGTACAATAAAAGGTCAACACACACACACACACACACACACACACACACACACACACACTAAATTAGCAAAAAAAAACTCATGTACGAAAAGGTGCATCGCAACGAGGGCATGATATTAAAGCATTCAAAACAAAAAAGTACTTAATATTAGTTAAATCGTACCCGTAGTTTAATTATCAAGATCAATAACAATTATAGATTGTTAACTAAGCTCAACAACATCTTAAATTATATTTTATTATGTTTCAGCATATAAAGGTATGCAAATTATAACATGATAATGATTTGATTGGTTTACATTATGAGCATAGTGTTTTTATTTTTGTTTTATTGTTTATATTGTATATGATTGCTTCAAAATGAAAACATTTGAATCAGTCTAGTAAGTATTTTATATACAAACATACATATATAATAAATGTATACAATATATTTTATTATTTCATTTAACACGATTAACATGATGATATATCTGACATTACTGAATTATAAATATAAATATACTCGCAAACACATAAATACTAATGGAGAAGAACATCATGTTATTTATCAACAACAAAGGTTGGGAATTTACATAATTTTATGAATTTGGCATTGTTTTATTTACACCTCAACTTCCATTCCTTAAATGGACTGCCTTTCGGCAATTGCGTTCATTAATCGATGAACGCAACATCTTCGGATATGTTCGGATCGTAATTCATTGCATAACAATATACATGAAAGCTATTGATCTTGTTATTGGTTGTATTTTGTCTGCAGGACCCGTAAAATATAGATCAACATTTTTAAAAGTGTTATTTTATTATATTTTAAATATATTGGTACCAGAAGTGTTTCAATTTTACGTTTTAAAGTGATTTCAAGTGGTTGATCTTTTCCCGCGTTATTGTGACGTCATTTGAAAAAATGTTTCCGGTTACAGTCGGGTCGTTCTATTTACAGAATGGGTAAGAAAGGATTACTGAAAGGTTTTCTTAAATGAAATAAAGTATTTTTTAACAATTCTTGAATGAAATAATTAAATAATGAATTAGTGGTGTAAATATAAGGAATGAATTGCGGGGTTTATGTCATTATCGAGGATTTGAACGCAATTGGGTTGGTCAAAGTACGTGTGGAGTCCTTTAAAGAAGTTTTAACAAGATATAAAAAGGTAAGGAAAGGGATCGAGTATCCGCGCATCTATAAATACCCATTTAAAGAAAGAATGCGTCAGGCATTCGAGGATCTGGAGGATTTCTCAAAGTTTCTATTCAGTAATTGAACGTAGATCGAGTCTGACGAATGAACAAAACAATGGTTTCATCGTATATTTTTTCAATCAGTCTTTATCCACCAAGGCTTTCTTGTTGAACCAATCTCAGAAGAGAAAGGTAGCCTATACTTGTTGTCTGCATATTTGTACGGGCAAATAAAAAATCAATGATTTTTCATATTTCCTGGTCAATACCTCAGTTGTTCTTATGAATGCGCCAACAAACGTCAAATGAGTTAAATTCTAATTTTGACGATCTACAGAAAAAAGAACGAGCCAAAATTAAAATCTAATCTAAACGCTGAACGGCTTGTAAATTGTTAAATCATGATTTAATAGCCGGATTTTTCAACGATAAATACGGGTCGTAGAATTTCGAAAATCGGGGGGTCGGGCGGATGTCGTTAACAATTCTGCGATAAAGTTTTTATTCCATATCATGAATTCAATATTTTGACCCAATTGGTATGCAACTTGGTAAGAATACTTGTCTGTATGTTGTATTGAAAAAGTATGAATATGGGTCACCTGAGTTAAAAACTAGATCAGTAAGTCAAATCTTAAAATACTAAAATCCCCGTCATAAATTAAATAGATTTATTGAATTGTGATTTATCTTAGTCAGAATTATTGTATGCATTTTGCCTTGAGCACATATTAATAGGTCACATTTGACGTTGTCAGTAACATAATATTCAAATTTAGTATGATTTTAAATATGTACATATTCACAACGAAGTCAAATAAAATGTAATGCTGAAATATCCTTAGATCGTTGAAAAATATTATTGCATTTCCTTGTGTTTATATGGATCTAACGTTTTATTTTTGGCTTTTGACTCTTTACGCAAAACAATCAACAAACTGCAAATGAAGCAGTTACAAAAATTGTGTTTTTATTGCCCAATATGATGTTAAGCATATTTTAAAATATCCAAAGTGGTAGGTGCGATATTCAAGAAGGCGATGCACAGTCAACCGTCCCTTGAAAAACAAAATGAAGACCATACTTCCGATTCACCGAAGTTAGAAAATTCAACTCCATACACCTCACGTTCTTTCTCAATGCCTTCTTTCGACCATAGAGTTAAATACTGTAAAGGTGCCATTTACATATGTCCTATATACCTATTCTTTACAAGAGATGGGCGGAGCATAATCCGCAATCATAGGTACTTTTAATGCATATGTACTTAAAACAATAACAATTTCACTTAAGTTGAGGTTAACATTTGTCAAGTATTTATTACTTATTTATAGCGTGGTTGCTCTGTAGGGTTTGAAGGACTTTGGTACAGACTAGTTTGCTTAAAAGGTCATATCGTTTCATGAAATTGCATTCTAAACAAGTGTTTACGGGAAAGTGTTTAAAAACTGCATTATTCAATTGCATCGCATAATATTGGACATCAGTAATGAATTAATGAATGCAAGATGTCGCAATCCCAATACTCACCAGAATACAAACGAGAACACTTAGGAATTGCAATTAAAATAATAAATTGATGCCGTTAAAACAAACACATTTCTGTAAACAAATAATATCTTGTAGATTTGATATTACCATTTGTTCTGTTCCCGAAGTCATATATCGTGCAATAAAGGGTAGGCACAACTTGGGAAATGTATGGAGTGTGACGACGGGAAGTGTATGGAGACTTACGACGGGAAATGTATAGAGTGCGACGACGGGAAATATATGCAGAGTGACGACGGGAAAATGTATGGAGAGTGACGATGGGAAATGTATGGAGAGTGACGACGAAATATGCATTAAACTAGTGACGACGGGAAATGCATCATGGATTTTGACGACGGGAAATGAATGGGGTTTGACGACGGGAAATGGATGGAGTTTGACGACGGAATATGCATTATACTAGTGACGAAGGGAAATAAATTGAGTTTGACGTCGCAATATGCATTAAACTAGTGTCAACTGAAAATGAATGGAGTTTGACGACGGGAAATGAATGGAGTTTGACGAAGGAAAATGAATGCAGTTTGACGACGGAATATGCATTAAACTAGTGACGACGGGAAATCTTTGGACCTTGACGGCGGAATATGCATTATACTATTGACGACGGGAAATGTATGGAGTTTGATGACGGAATATAAATTAAACTATGGCGACGGGAAATGAATGGAGTTTGACGACGGAAAATGAATGGAGTTTGACCACGGGAAATGTATGGAGAGTGACGACGGGAAATGTATGGAGAGTGACGACGGGAAATGTATGTAGAGTGACGACGGGAAATGTATGGAGAGTGACGACAGGAAATGTATGGAGAGTGACGACAGGAAATGTATGGAGAGTGACGACGGGAAATGCAACGATAGTGACGACGGGAAATGTATGGAGAGTTAATACGGGATAAGTATGGAAAGTGTTGACAGAAAATGTATGTAGTATATTGTATTATGGAATGCTGGTTGTTCCGAATTCCTTGTATCAAAATATATTCAATGTATAAATAGTTTTAATCTGTCTGAATTAATTAATTCATCTAGCAACCATAGAATGGGCAGAACACAGGCCGGATTCCATAGACATTAAATTGACACTTGGTATATTAAGTTGTACGCCTTTAGTAGAAAAAAGGGATAAAATAAGAAATAGAAATTACGGTTCAGTTCACCTTTAAGAATATGTTTCTGTCATTTGGTTCATACAAAAACACCATAAATATATATTTGGTTTATTATTTGTTAAAGGCAGATATAATAAATTAACAAAACGTTAATAGTAAGATATACAGTGAGTTCGGTAAAGAATATACTAGAGTATGTACAAAACAAGACAATTCAAAAAGTGAATTAAGGGTCTATATTTCGTGGAATCTTGAATTCGTGTATCACCCAACCCACGAAAACCACGAACATTAATGGCTCTCGAACATTTATGATTTCACAGTAAAGTTAAGAAATTGCATTGCAGGTCGATTATAATCTGCAATTCCATCCCTGTACATATTTGTGAAATCCATATGTGAGTACATACTCCAATAGGTGATGTCCTAGACAACCATGTTTGTCATTATGCCTAAAAAAAAGGAAACGAAAGCAACCTCAGATATATGCCGGTACATCAGTATAAATAGTTCGTAAACTTTTAAATAATAGTATAAATTAATTGTAGTGTTGTAACTTGTATTTTGTATATCCAAGTTTAAAATTATTACCAGTGTAGTGAATAAATGCATAGATAATAAAGATCCCAAAGTGTGAAATCTTAAAGTTAAACTGTTAAATTGAAATAACTACCCGCCATTCAATTAATACTTGCAGCGTAGTTAAATAATAAAATTTCTGGCATTGTAAACCGTCCATATACATCCCATGTTATTTCGATGGAACATTGCCAAGTAGTTCCGAATGGCATTGAATTTGATAATAACTATCATGACGTCGTCCTTAGTAAAATTGCATAAATATGAAGTTGCATGAATATCTCGGCTCAATCGTTTAGACATTAATTTATTTTACTGGTAAAAATCGAAGTCACTTTATCATTTTAACATACAATTACAATTAACCCTTTGCATGCTGGGTAAATTGTCGTCTGCTCAAAAATGTCGTCTGGTTTATTCTAAATTTCTTTCAATTTACTTAAAACTTTGGGGATATATTGACTGAGTGGCAAACAGCTTGGAACCTGACCAGGCGCCGAGTTACTCCGTGTCTGGTCTGGTCCCAAGCTGTTTGCAAAGCCTTTAAAATTGCCATCAGCAGCCTAAGGGTTAAATACAAAAAAAGAACATGATAAAGCAAATACAAATGCGTTAGAAATTTAAAAGTGTATTAACCACTCTCTGATCGAATGTGTATCTTCACATAGGCGTTATGGTCTGATGACATTGTTCCTTCAACAACCACATCTTCGTATTTAGCAATAACTGGAACCATTCTCGCACTTTTAAACTTGTCTATTTTATACGTGAGACTGTCAATGGGTTTATCCTTTATCATTTGATCAAATAGTTGTATGTCAATATCTTTGGAATCTGTGGTAATCCCAACCCCAAGACGGTTTTTGTAAAAATCGAAGTTGAAAGGAGCCGACCATAAAACAACAATCTTCTTATCTGGGTTGTTTTCGAAAGTATAGCTCAGTATTCCATGCGTCCCTTTCGCTAACCCCCATGTTTTTCTTGTAGCTACAAAGTCACTAGAATTAGACTTCAACACAAGTGGTGATTGCAACACACTTCCATTCACAGCAAAGATGGACCCACTTACCAAGTTATATTTGGTGTCATTTTTGATATCCATCACAGTGGATACCCGATAGTTATTCGATTTGATTTTGTCAATGACCTTTGAGGTCGCCGCTAAACCCGGACTAAGTAGGCCTGGAAACAACAACAACAAAAAAAATATTAAACCATATTTGTATATTTACACCTCAACTTCCATTCCTTATATGATCTGCCTTTCGGCAATTGCGTTCATCAATCGATAAACGCAACATCTTCGGATATGTTCGAGCGCAATTCATCGCATAACATTATACATGAAAATTATTGATCTTGTTATTGTTTGTACTGTGTCAGCAGGTCCCGTAAAATATAAATCAACATTTAAGAAAGTGTAAATTCATAATATTTTACATGTATTGTTGCTATAAGTGTTTAATTTTTACGTTTAAAAGTGATATCAAGTGGTTGATCTTTTCCCGCGTTATTGTGACGTCATTTGAAAAAATGTTTCCGGTTACAGTCGGGTCGTTCTAATTACAGAATGGGTAAGGAAGGATTAATGAATGGTTTTCTTTAATGAAATTGAGTATTTTATTTTTAGCAATTCTTGAATAAAATAAGGAACTATTGGTGTAAATATAAGTAATGAATTGCGGGATCGATGTCATTATCGGGGTATGAACGCAATTTGGCTGGTCAAAGTACGCGTGGAGTCCTTCGGACTCCACACACTTTGACCAACACAATTGGGTTCATACCCCGATAATGACATCATCTCCGCAATTCATTCCTTAAATGAAAAAGATTTTTTATTACAAAACCAGCATTTTATACTACTGTCAACGGCTAATGTTAGTCAGCTAATGGAGTCGTCCGTTTTATGTTTCTCTGGATGACCTTCTGTTTAGGGTTACTGAGTTACCCTAGTTTTATATTGCATATATGTACTTTCCTAAACATATTTATTTAACAATGATTGTGAGACAAGTTATTACAACATTATATTAATCACTCTCGTTGGCACGATTTTACGCGAGAGTGTGGTCTTGTGTTGTGGGGGAAACCGGAGAACCCGGAGAAAACCCACTTTTTCGGCTTGGTGACCACAAACCAAACTCGCATGCGCCCAAGCCGGGAATCGAACCCGGGTCGCCTAGGTGAGAAGCGAGTGCGCTAACCACTGCGCTAACCGGACAACCGCATATAGACTGAGTTGTTTGTGAAGTGTTTTGCGTTTGTTCCATGCGTATGGTTTGTGATTGTCTGTTTTTGTGTTCTATATCCTTGCCGTTTACCCTGTGCCATTAAACGGGTCTTAGGTTTACCATTTTCGTCTTGACTTAATTCGGGAGTGTTGGGATAAGATTGAGGTTGTACACAGAAGCTGGTTTAAATCCCCAGAAAATTGATTTTACTGACTTTTCCAAGACGGTACTTAAGTTGATAAACACACCTAGTTTGTTAATAAAGTATATATGCACTGTGTTGTTTGTAAAGTTTTGTGCTGTTGGTCTATGTTTCTTGTTTGTGATTTATTTGTTTTTGTGTTCTATGTCTTTGGCGTTTACCCTGTGGCATTAAACGGGGTTTATGTTTAAACGTTTGGCTACTGAGCTTGTTTTTGTAGTTATATATATATATATATATATTACCATACGGCAGCGATTGGTTATATCTATAATAGTGTGACTTCTTTAAGCTCTTTTACGGAGTGAAAACTTCTAGTCCACCTAAACAAATACAAAAAAATGCCAATTTATCACAAACAATGGGCCGATTGTTCAGACTTTTGTTTTAGAAAATAATGTTATTAACGTCATAATTGTGAACTTCAAAAATGTACTGCTCTGGAAGTTAAATGGATACAGGTTTCATAAGCAGTATTTCTAACAAGATTCGACAACTGTTTCAGTTGTACTTGTTTTATTTAAATATATGAGCACATTATGTAATAATTCACGTTTAATAGTTAACAACGATATCGTTAATCACGTTGTTAACTTTAACAAAGTTCTAAACAATCGGCTCAATACGACAATCTCTTACCTCGTTACATATAAATCATTTACTATAATCACTACGTTGTTTCTCATGTCAAATTTATCACATTTACATAAAACAAAATACTGCTTACTGCTTGCCATTTTTCCTCGAATTTCTCCAGATTAAATTTTGTCAATTCCGAACAAGGCTTGTATTATCTAAAGGTCCTCTTAATTAAGAACCCTGTTGAAAGTTTTATGCTCTTTAATAGCTGATTTAAAGTTCGGATGTGACCTGAGCACAAAGTGGCCTCTCGATATATTGTTTTATATTCAAGGATGTAATATATTTCCTCCATCTCATTCATTATGTAAGTGCTAATTCAAGGCGAACAATACGTTAAGTTACGGGATTAGTAGGTGACCCCGTAACGTACATATCATGTCGACAACCTCTTAACATATTTAAGTGTTTCAATTATTCATTGTAATCGGAAAATAGACGCCATTTTGGTACAATATAAATTTGGTGACCCAATATGGAAAATCATGGGATCACCGCGTGACTAGTCCTTGACCAATGGCGTTGCGTCATTTATGTTGGAGGCGTGATATAGGTTGATGCAAAAAAAAAATATTCAAGTTTTTTTTAATGAATTATTATATTCAACTCATTTGACTTTTAAAAATCAATACAAAACAAAAACAGCATGACTTGTATACAGATAAAAAAACATAAGCTATATTTTGGCGCTTTTATAACTGTTGAATTAATGTCCGCGAAACGTTTAGTTGAAAGCATAATATATTAAAGCCGCACTCTCACAAATTGACAGTTTTAACAACTTTTTAAAAAAGAAAAATTGGAAAGAGCAATATTTTTTTGTAAATATCTGCAAACCAATGATATAAGATTGCTGACAAAAATCAAATCGTAGATTTTCATATTTCCTTTCGAAAAATACTGTTTTATGGCTTAAACTGTTTCTAACGGTTTAAGAAAATTGCATAAAACATCACTTTTTGAATTTAAATATAAAAATCTGCAATCTGCTTTTTTGTCAGCAATCTTATATAACTGGTTTCCATGCATTATGACAAAAAAAATGGTTAGTTCCAAGACAAAAATTTAAAAAAAAGTTGTCAAAAGGTTCAATCTGTGAGAGTGCAGCTTTAAAGCTAATTTTGTATTAAAATAAAAACAATGAATACATCTATCAAGTGTAAATCTATTTTCTGCAATTGACATTTTAGGTCAAACCCCGCTGTTAGCTGATGTATGAGTAGTGGGTTCCTTCGTTCCTTAGAGTTGGGATCCCTAATCATTAAAGTCCTTGGGGTTCACCTATTAGTTTATTATAAATTGTTTTATTAATATGTTTCCTCAAGTATATGCATTCTTTGATAAGATTTACCTTTTGCGTTTTTATTTTATTCAGGATTGTTGGGATAAGAGTAAGGTTGTGCACACAAGCTGGTTTGGACCTCCAGTAAATTTACATTTTGCTGACCGTTTCAAGGCGGTACCTATCAATCCTTGATAAACACACCTAGTTTTTATATAATATATATGCAATGTGTTGTTTGTGGGGTTTTGTGATGTTGTTCCATGTTTCTTGTTTGTGATTTGTTTTATTTGTGTGTAATATGTCTTTGGTGTTTACACTGTGCCATTAAATGGGGTTTATGTTTTAACCTTTGGCAACTGAGTTTGTTTCGGTAGCCGTGACGTTATATGTTGGCGTTTTTTACGTCGAAGTGCTCCATGGTTGTGATAGGGTATACTGTAACGCCGCTGTAAAACTGATTATATTCTATGTATTTTGACACGTTCGTGTATCAAGTGCGGAATTGAATGTACTTTTTTACTGTATCATTTTGTTTTATCTATCTAAACATACTAATAAATTTAAATGTTGTCTACGAACTTTACAAACAGCCCTCGTATATTCCAATTCAAATCAGGATACGTGCAAAGAGTGATGACTTAACGAATCTGAAACAAAGTAGGCATCAGCATCACATGTTGTCCGTGCTGAGATGTTGGACTTTATTATAAGATTCCTACTTAAGATCCACTTTAACATAATTGAATTGTTAACTGTTTATTAGATTCCTACTTATATGCACTTAAACATAGTTCAATTGTGAATTATTTATAAGATTCTTACTTAAGATGCACTTAAATATACTTGAATTGTGGATTGTTTATATAAGATGTCCACATAAGATGCTTCTAGATATAAATGTGCTTGAAATTTGAAAAACGAATTACTTTGTTTCATTAAGTTGCAGAATTATGCTTTGTTACTATATTTGTTCAAGAGCTTATAAAATTGAAACTATTTTTTTTGAATTACGGAAAATAAATATCCTCGTTACATTGAAAAGCAGGTTCTATAATATAAAGGACATTCAAATAGTCACGATTTATAAAGTTGGGATAGGTAGTTGACATACAGCGGAGGAAATGCTCGTTAGTACTTTTCATCAATTTACATCAAATTATTCCGTGAACCAAGGACACACATATACAATTTATATAACCATGTTATGCAGTAAAATCGTTTATAAATTACAATGTTTCATAACTTGTTCTGATACTTGGGGATTTTACAACCGAACTTGTTCAAATACCATGCTACCTTCGGGGCAGGCATAGACGGCATTGCAGAGATTTCAAACATGCCGAACTGCATCATCTTTTATGTGATTAAAACATGATAAGGAAATTGACTTAAAGTGACACTCTTATTCAAAATCAATACACACACATGTATAACAAACATACATTTTGAGTGATAAACCTTTAACCACTTCCTTAATAATGCATTTATTGAAAATAATAATTACTGATAACAAGATTGTAACCGTGTATTTAATAACTGAAAACGCAAAAATATTAAATACTGAATGCTAAAGAATTTACTGTAATTTTCTATCGTGCCATAAGGTAGAAATACCGTGTTTTCTGCACATTTGTTTTCTCGGTATCCTTCATTAGAGCCCTTGTTTTCGACATGTATTCATCCTTTTTGGTTAATTTTAAACAATTGTACTAATTGTGATAAATCTTATTTGGCAGTAAGAGTGCATCTTAAATGGTTTATTGATTCATGACGTCGAACACGAGAGTCTTATATAGTAGTAATTAAACTCCGTCACTGTGAATGTGCATAATGTGTCCTTATCATGCCTTGTTCTGATAATAGGTCAAATGATATGTGATTCGTACTAAGAGCTAAATGTGTACATGCTGCTAGTATGGGGAACTATAATAATGGATTATTATGTGTCATACACCTGTTGCTTGTCACACTTCTGAAAACCTTGGGTTAGTTGGAAAATACATTATATCTTTTATATAATCTCAGTGACATAATATATACATGTATTGATATATAATGCTAATGAGAAATTGTATTCAAATATTTATTCCTCAACTTCCTTTCCTTAAATGAACTGCCTTTCGGCATTTGCGTCTATCAATCGATGAACGCAACATCTTCGGATATGTTCGGATCGCAATTCATCGCATAACAATATTCATGAAAACTATTTATCTTGTTATTGTTTGAAATGTGTCAGAAGGTCCCGTGAAATATAATAATCAACATTTTAGGAAGTGTTATTTTTTATATTTTAAATGTAAAAACCCAAAAAGAAGCGCCAGACATACATGGACAAGCAAGGCATGAGGCTACTAAAAGCAAAACAGAGGGTATGGCAAAGATACAAAGAAACAGAGGACGACCAGGACTATCAGAGATACTGTACTGCTAGAAACAAGCTACGATCATATACCAGATGTGCAAAACAAAACTTTGAGGAATCGCTGGCAAGTGAGATAAAGACCAACCCTAAAGCCTTCTGGAAGTACACAACGTCAAAGTTAACAGTAAAAAGTGGAGTGAGTGACTTGAAAGACAGTGAGGGTAACACGCATAGTGAAGATGGAGACAAAGCAGGACTATTAAGCAGTTTATTCTGTAGTGTGTTCACAGACGAGGACATATCAACTGTACCAGTTTTGAATGACAGGCCTAGTGACAGTTAGTTACGAGATATAGACATTACAGAAGAGACCATTCTGAAGCAGCTATTGAGTCTATTGAGTCTAAAGATCAGTAAATCATCAGGCCCTGATGGTTTTCACCCTAGAGTGTTGAAAGAGATTGCACAGAGCATCACACCACCTCTAAAGATCATCCGGAGATCTGCCAAGCCAATGGAAACAAGGCCAAATGACGCCCTTATTCAAAAAGGGAGACAGAAGTTCACCAGGGAATTACAGACCGGTCAGTTTGACATCAGTACTAAGCAAGAGCATGGAATCCATCATTAGAAAGGCGATAATGGACCACATGACGAGAAACAACCTGTTTTGTGACGAGAAACACGGTTTTGTACCAGGACGCTCATGCATGACTCAGCTACTGGTATGCTAAGACGAATGGACTGAAGCCTTAGACAGTGGAGATCCAATCGATACAATCTACCTTGACTTTAGAAAGGCATTCGACACAGTCCCGCATGAAAGACTTTGCAATAAGCTTAGCAGCTATGGTATCAGAGGCAAGATTGGAACATGGATCAAGAGTTTCCTGCAGGGTCGAACGCAAAGGGTATCATTAAATGGTCACACCTCAGACTGGGAACCTGTCACAAGCGGCATCTTCCAGGGCAGCGTGCTCGGCCCTATCATCTTCGTCATATTATAAACGACCTTCCGGATGCTTTAAGCAGTGTAACTCGAATCTTTGCTGATGACACAAAAGTCTTTGGAAAGGCAGGAACTGAAGAGGACAGATCCAGGCTGCAATAAGACATTGAAAGACTATCACTCTGGTCGGACACGTGGCTGTTGAAGTTCAACACAGAAAAGTGTGGCGTTATGCACCTTGGCAACAACAACCCACACCACAGCTACCAAATGAGGAACAACGAAGGCAGCTATAGGACTCTTGAAGAAACGAATGTTGAGAAATACCTAGGTCTTCACATCGACAGCAAGCTGACCTTCCGCAAGCATGTGAACCAGGCTGTAAACAGGGCCAACAAAGTGCTAGGTCTTATCAGGCGCACTTTTGTCAGCCGAGACACTGCCATTATCAAGAGACTATACATGACAATGGTTCGGCCAATCCTAGAGTATGGCAATGCACCTAGGATCCACCAATTTGTAGGAGACATGGACAAACTCGAGAGGGTACAGAGAAGGGCAACCAAATAATGCAAAGACCTCAAAGACCAATCCTATGAAGAGCGCCTCAAGAAAATGAAACTGCCATCTTTATACTACAGACATGAGAGGGTTGACCTAATACAGGCGTACAAGATTATTACTGGCAAAGACAGAACAAACCAGGAGAAGCTGCTTCCAAAGTCCAAACTGACAACAACCAGGGGTCACAGCATGAAGCTGGCGAAACAACGCGGTAGGCTCATCATCCGCAAGTTCTCCTTTGGTCTCAGGGTTGTGAATAACTGGAACGCCCTTCCAGACTTTGTGGTCAGCTCAAAAGACATAAACACTTTTAAGAGCAATTTAGACATGTATTGGAAAGACAGACTGTTTGACACTCGTCCCACGCACGCGTCGTCGAGTAACTTTCCAAGAAGCGGGAGTTACAGGCAGCATAGCCTTTATCCTGTATATGCGGTATCACGGTATCACGGTATTGTTGCCAGTGTTTCAATTATACGTTTAAAAGTGATTTCAAGTGGTTTATCTTTCCCCGCGTTATTTTGACGACATTTGAAAGAAAGAAGCAATTGCCTTAGACTAAGTAACAACTTTAAATAATAAAATTAAGTATTAACTTTAAGTTGCTTAAGTAGCTCTAAATTTAAACCAAAAAACGCAAAAGTTGAAAATGGACGCGCTATATAGCGATGTATTATGTAACTAAGGCTGTATATCATCAATTTAAATGGAATACACTCGTTCAAACCGAATTAAAACTAAGGAACAAATGAAAAAGGCGCCAAAATAAGAAGGGCGGACAACTGAACCTTCGGCAATGAGAAAGAGTTCCCTCCCTAATAATTATTTAATTTCCTCAAAATTTGTTAAATTTTCGCTGTTCATCATCAATTTAAATGGAATATCACATTCGTTGTAATTCAATTTGAAATTTGTTAAACTTGTTTACTAAAACTGAAAAAAAATTCGACAAGACTCATTCTTGTTTAAATAAATCTCTTATTGAATTTGCACTCCTGTAATATCCTCAATTTATGTTTTATCAAGTTTCAGCTGACGGGCCTCTGTGTTTTCACTGCACACGCATCCCTCTTCCACTGGATTGCAGCCATGTCATACAATGCGAAGCTCACGAGGTAAAACGATCATTATATACATGAATAGGCATAAAGTCTCCGTTGACGGGCTTCAACTACATAATAGATACTAAAATTGATGTAAAGTTTAAGTTACCGGGACCCGTGTTTTCACTTTAAACTGAAAGCATGGGATACAATCATTCGGAGCTCCTCGGCCTTTTTTATCGAAAACAACCTCGGATGTATTTGGACGGTTTACATACTACAAAAGTGGTACGTTTAAGTCCGCTGCAAGTAGATCGCGTAGTAATTGTATATAGCAGTTAAATTTTATGGCTTAACTCTTGGAAATCTTAATTATGTTTGCAATAATTCATTTCACTGGCAATCAATTTAAACTTAGATCAATAAATACAACTTTAGAACACAACATTTAATTAATGATATTATTCAAAAATTTACGAACTACTTCAACTGATGTACCGGCATACATCCGAGGTTGTTTTTGATAAAAATGGCCGAGGAGTTCCAAATGGGGGTACAATGAGAAGCGCACTCTTTCCTACAAACATAATTTAGATTGATACATCTGTACAATCTATTACAGCGATGTGACCTTTTGTAACTTTATGTCTTAATACGAGAAACATGACTATGCAGTTAACATTGTAATACTTCTTGCAAAATATTTATCTCCAA
Source organism: Mya arenaria (assembly GCF_026914265.1). Taxonomy (NCBI): domain Eukaryota; kingdom Metazoa; phylum Mollusca; class Bivalvia; order Myida; family Myidae; genus Mya; species Mya arenaria. The sequence goes on along the minus strand of NC_069137.1, from coordinate 41,892,121 downwards.
ATCAAATTGTGAAGGAAATAGTTCCATAGTTTTCAAAGATGCTCCAAACAGAAAAGACAATAGCTATGGCCAAAAAAATATTGCTTACACTTCATGATAGATGGACCCTTACATAGTCTTCTTTTCTTACTCCTTTTTCTTAACTAACACCCAAAATCAGAAAACTCAAATACTTTCTCATGGCATATTCCGGTTCATAACTTTTGTACATTTTATAAATATATGTATGATCTACATGTATATTTAGTTTAAACGTTATTATACATATTTTACAACGATTGTGAAGAAAGCTATGATAGCTTATACTAAGTCACTCTCGTTGGCACGATGGTCCGCGAGAGTGTGGTCTTGTGATGAAGGGGAAACCGTTTTTGTCTTGGAATAAGCAAATTTTTGCACAAATATCTGTAAACCAGTGATAAAAGATTGCTGACAAAAGATCAGATCGCAGATTTTCATATTTCCGTTCAAAAAATAATGTTTTATAGCTAAAACCGTTACTAACGGTTTAAGAAAAATGCATAAAACATCATTTTTTTAACTTTAATATAAAAATCTGCTATCTAGTGTTTTGTCAGCAGTCTTATATGACTGCTATGCATGCATTTTCACATAAATTGGCTCGTTCCAAGACAAAAAATAAAATAAGTTGGTAAAGCTTTCTATCTGTGAGAGTGCAGCTTTAATTGACTTGAGGTTTAAACGTGGAGTGTTTTTTTCTGTTTTTATGTATACATATGAAATGAATTAAACATATTTTAAACCAGTTGTATGCCTAGTATTTGTATGCACATTTTTTCATAAAGGCAAAGTTGGATTCAGAAAGGATTTATAAATACTATGATTGTGAATCCCCGTTTATGTTGATTTGGCCGAAAAAAAGGTTTGGTTATGGTTACATCTTTTTCAAAAATAGGTAAGGTAGGTAGGCTCTTTTTTTCATTGCGCTTTATATAAGAATGTCATTTTTATCATTGGAGAATGGTGTAAAGTAATCTTCTGTATAAAGCATTTAAGGTTTGGAAGTACATATTTCTTAAAATATTTTTTTGTTTAGATTTTTATGGGTTGTTTTTCAAACTGACTAAAGCACGGTAGGTTCGGCACCTGTTTCGTAGGTAGGGTATAGTAGTTCGAACCAAATGTATTTTTTTATGCCTTTTGAATGTTTCAGAGCTGTTCCGTTCAACAATTTGTTTCTGATGGCGGGCATATATATTTTGATGTTGGTTGTTTCGATATATCAGTAAGTTATCCTTTATGTAGTAAATTATGAATCACATTTTTCCCAATGAACCACCGAGAGGTGTGAAATAAAGTTCTTGATATATCTGTGTTGCCTTTGAAGTAAGATACTTTATGTCATAATGTGGTATGTAAAATTCATAAAAAAAAACATATTATAAAATATATATATTACAACATTATCATTTGAAACTAGAAATGCCAAACCAAACGTGACGTCACAATCAATGAGCTTGATGACATCACTGGTGACATCATCACGTGCAGAGAGTGCTGCAATGGGAACTATTGCAACATTCAGGGTTGCGGGTCGAGAGGTTAGCCAGAACTTATTACTTAGAAGATTAAAGATAAACTCTTATTCATAAATAAGATTTAACACATTTAATACAATTGTTTTGCCAAATACCAAAAAGGATGAACAGATGGCGAAAACAATGGTCCTTATGAAGAATACCGAGTTGAATTTAAACGAAATGTGTAGAAAACAGTATTTCTTCCTTATGAGACCATAGTAGAAAGCAGGAAATATTTAAGCATTCACCAATCATTTAATATTTTTGCGTTTTCAGTTATTAAATATACGGTTATACTATTGTTAATAGTAATTAATATTTTCCATCAATGCATGTTTAGGTTGTAGTTAAAGGTTTATCACACAAAATTTATGTTTGTTATACATGCGTTTTATTGATTTTGAGTGTCACTCTAATGTATTTTTGCGCTACTTGAATTAAATATAGCAAATATTTATCAACTGAACAGTGGAAAATACAAGAACAAGCAGATTTGCATAACAAATGTTCTGTTTAAAGTAAGCCATCCATTATTTTGATGTATTTTAGATATAACAATCGATATTATTTATATTGATTAACCATTATATTATTTTTGTAGGATAACATTTTAATAACACTTTAAATACGATACTATAAGGATACGAAATATTAAAGGGAGATAATAAAACATAATTAAATTATAAAGCAATGGTATTAATCTATTTCTTAGATATAACAATACTTATGTGAAAAACTACAGAAACAAGCTCAGTAGCCAAAAGTTTAAACATAAACCCCGTTTAATGGCACAGGGTAAACGCCAATACATAGAACACAGGAACAAAAAACAAAGACATACAAGAAACATGGAACAGCAGCACAATTCTTATTTTAAAAAGACTTTCTGTGGTAAAGATATTCAAACTTAACATGTTATAACTTTAAAATGAAACTTTGTATTAATGATCGATGACTAATCTTTAAGACGCAACGATTAAGGCAAAACAAAAAACATTTGAGGCACACAGCAAAACAAAACAGCTTACATTAAACAAACAGCTCTATTGAATATCTATATTTGTAGATGTTGGGTTAGCTACCTTGGAACAGTCAGTGAAAACGAAGCAAGAACTTCTTTTAACTATGGTGTGGTGCCTCACGCATCTAATTGAAGAAAAGTAGTAATTCCAAATCAGTAAAATATCTCAGATAGCCTGTAATAGTCTATGTTCATTAGTCAAACAAATTGAAAATCATACTTATTAAAAAGTTAGTAAACAGTGGGATAACAAACATACACATCACAGACAGAAATACACATTGTTAATTGCGATGTTGTCATTATTCGTTACGAAAAGATCCTGCAGCAAATCACATTAACTTGGTCAAAAACTTATAACTATAAGTCATATACCTTGGCGTTGGAAAAGGGAAGCTAGTACAAACACTGGTCCTAATTTCTGATACAGTGTTAAGTCCCATGTAACAGGGTCAGTCTCAGTACACTAGTTTTGTTTTGGTATATTTTATTTACATTTTACTGACCGTTCCAAAGCGGTACCTAACAATCCTTGATAAACACCCCTTATTTTTATATAGTATCTATATACATGTACTGTGTTGTTTGTTTAGTTTTGTGCTGTAGCTCCATGTTTCTGGTTGGTGAATGTTTGTTCTTGTGTTCTATGTCTTTGACGTTGACCCTGTGCCATTAACGGGGTTTATTTTTAACCTTTCGACTACTGCATGATACGCTGCAAATTTATGTCCCAAACCACAAATTATTTAGGTGAGTTCACAGTCTCAATATTTTATATTATAACTGCATAGCATCATCCTTTTATGGATGTTTTTCTCCTTTTGAAAGCGCATTCTCTCATACATTATATTGATATAAATATTTGGTCAATATTTTAAGAAAAACAAAAATTCTAATGAATGAGACTAAAATTAGCTTAAATCCAATTCATGTTTACGAGTTATATTCTAGAAATACTCTTGATGCATGGTTTAGCTATGGCAACACATTTATATATATATGTGTTTTACACAAATTTTTGGACCGCTGCAGTCAAGTGTACCAAACTGAATAAGTTGAATATCTTACGGCTATCTTTTGGATAGTTTGCACAAAAGGGCAGTTTAATAGTAAAAGTTGGATAAATATTGAATAATCAATACATAGTTTGACTTACTTTAACCAAACCAAAGAAATAACCGGTTGTATATAATATGACTCCTGAGCTTTTACTTGTCAGTTGGACATAATTATGTTTAAATAGTTGGCTACTGAGCTTGTTTTTGTAGTTTTTCACATAAATAATGAAATCTAGCCACGCATAAATCGTCACCTTTACTTCAGCACCACCAGGGATGCCAGACAGGGGACCTCTGTGCTTTAACTGTGATTCACACATCAGCATGGACTCTTGTGAAACTATGATGACCTGTTCGGTGGATCAGGTAAACATGGATTTATATTTCCATTCACAGCAAAAAAAAAAAAAAAATCGGCCCTAGTCCAATATGGACATCTTTGAGCGAGTATTGTATAATGGCGAGCAGCAACCGCTAAATTGTCACATGAATAGGTAACTGAAATGCGAGTCACGAGACAGTCAAAAACTCTTGTGAACTCAAGTTGGTCTGCGAACTGATACATCTATGTTTATATTCATAGATCACAACAATAAATGGTTAACAATGGAGAAGGTGCAGCAGACAAGTCTATTTCATCTTGTTTAAGGAATCAGACCTACAAATATGTGAATTTAGATGGCTGATGATCCCATACTAGTTACTAAAATGGTACCATTTGAAAGGGTCATGTATGCAGAAAAATGTAAACAAAAATACGGAATTATAACAAAAGGAGTATTTTTACCACCTTCAAATATTACAAACAGTGGTCAATTTACTTCCGATTTCATTATAAATAAAGGGCAAATTAAACAAAATGGTATAATGTTTTTTATGTACTTATAGTGATTGATTTTACATATCAGTAATCAGCAAACTAATACTTATCAAATGATATCAAAATTATATGTAGTTACGAGACACCCAAAATTAAGTCTTTAAGATTAATGTGCCTATCTGAGAACCAGCTGTTTTGTTGGTTGGATCACTGAATGGCACAAGTGTAATAGTCGAATGATACAAGGGACTAGCAAGACATGAAACGCATTAAACAACTCTTTCAAATTAGACTCTAGACTTCGGTTGTCCGATAAGCGCTGTGAATAGCATACTCGGTTCTCACCTAGGCGACCCTGATCCAATTTCTCGGCCTGGGCGTATGTGAGTTTGGTTTGTGGTAACCGAGCCGGACAAGTTGGTTTTGTCCGGATACTCCAGTTCCTCCAACAAAACAAAACCACACTCTCGCGTAACATCGTGCCAACGAGAGTGATTTATATAATGTTGTAACAACTTGTTTAACAATCGTTGAAAAACTAAATTTGTCTTTCATCTTAAACAAAGAGATTTTTCGCATCATAAGATTCCGAAATGATAAAATAAATTCACTGGTGTTCTTTTTCTCTTCAGCTTTGTTATGTAACCACATTCGAGAATCCTCTCAGCCATGAAACCCGGTACAAGACTGGCTGTAGACCGAAAAGGGTAACGTTTTCTCTTTCCTTAACATGAAATTGAAACACACTGTCCATGATAATAAATCAATCTAAGCATGTTCTAAAAGCATCTGAGGATGTTGTGTCATTTACCCAATTAATAAAACACACCAATACAAGTTTAAACACAAGGATATTCATATATCTTAACATGAAGAAAGTTCGATTAAACAGGGTTTTCAAGGTTGAGCAAACATCAACAGTTCAGGGTAAACTTACTTTACTCCGCTAGTATACATTTTATAAATATTTTGTATTTCTGGAGTTACTCTACACATCATTTGCATTTATACAACTTGTCTCAACAAGGTGTCTATTTGCCAAGGCTGCATTTGCATCAACAAGTTTAGTTGCAAATAGGCAGTTCATAACTCTTACAACAACAAACAACTTAGTGTTTAACGCCACAAATAACTTGACATAGATTCACATGAATCGTTTATATCACCACATGTAATCGATTTGCTAAAGCTACATTTGCATCAACAATTTAGAATTCAACCTACATTTTCAGCCAATGAAATTGCAGATAGGCAATCATTAAGTACTAGGCTTTATCATTAAGAAGTTCAACCTTCTGGGGTAATTAAAGGTCAACCTACTGCCGCTCATAGTTACACAATCCCTGCGTCAGATTTGGCGTTGGCAGTTTGTCAGCCAATGAGGTTATATAAGACAGTTAGATGACATGAAGTAATATGTTAATAATTAAGAAAGTCTCGTTTACTACGCTCACTCCGCCCATACTTAATCATTAAAATGTTACAAATCGACACATTATAACTATTACAACAACAAACACTAAAATGTTAATCGTCCCACATTATTTCAAATTCACGTTCTAAGCTTACGATAAGAGCGGCATATTCATGTATATCGCCATTTCAGACTTAGACAAGGCGCACAAAAATCATATAAACATATACAAATAACACAAAGAGAAACGTTTCTTCAAAGTGTTTTTCGTTGAGATGGACAAAAAGAACGATTACATATATATATAGAGAGAGGGGTCCAGGATGGATGGTCTAGATAGTTAGATCGTAGTCAATTGTAAAGTGTCCAACACAGTCAACATAAAGCGATACTCATCTTCTATCATATTTGAAATACAGCATTATATGCATATTTTAACACTAAACACTTTTTTTGTACGGCGGAAATCAGCACATGTCACTTTTGTATCGACTCTAAAGCTGCACTCTCACAGATTGACAGTTTTGACTTCAATTATTTTTTTTTTCTCAGAATCAGCTGATTTTTGCACCAATGCCTTTAATTCGGTCATATAAGATAACTCACTAAAGAACAGGCCCCAATATCACGAAAATACTTAAGTCAAATCTCAAACTCAGTCTCAACTCATTTCACCATATAAAAGAATAATATTCTTCAAAATCTTGCAAAGTTTTATACTTTTTGAAAACGTATTTTCTCATAGAATGGGTTGATAAAAATATTTTGTCAATATTTCAAAGAACACTAATTCTAGAGCAAAAAATATACCTGAGTATTTTATATAGAATACAGAATTGTACTCAAATACATTTTTGGCTGTAGAATATATTTACCTTGGAATTCGTCCAAAGGCTTTTATCAGCATATTCCATGATAGAATGTGCTTATAAAACTGCAAATAACATATATGATTTTTAATAAATTTTAATGCTATGTGATAAAATGTGTTGAGACTGAGTTTGAGATTTGACTTAAGTATTTTCGTGATATTGGGGCCAGATCTCAATGGTTGGGAAGAACTCATTTTTTTCCTGAAGCGTGTTACACTTTTAGCCGTTAAACACTTATTTTCAAACAAAAATATGAAAATCTGCATTCTGATCTTTTGTGAGCAGTCTTATTTCACTTATTTCAAGACATTAGCGCAACTATTTCTTGTCAGAGCTGTCAAAACGGTCAATTTGTGAGAGCGCAGTATTAATATTTATTTTTCGATGAGGTGGACAATGAGAAAATCTAGATATTTATAGAGTTCCAGGATGTTTGACCTAGATACTAGTATATTGTAAAGTGTCCAAAACAACATAAAGTGATTCACATCTTCTATCATATTTGAAGAAATTGGAACATGCCACTTTTGCATCAACTTTTAACGGTTCAAAATTACTGAGGTAGCATTATGAAATCGACAAAGCAAAGTCGTCGAATAAACTTGTGTGCATCAAATATGTTTACAGGAGTGTGAGACACTTGCAACAACGCAGTCATCATGTACAGGCTGCTGCAAGACAGATTTCTGTAACAGGTATTGATATTTATGTCTTCAAAAACACTTGATAAAAAATGTATGTATACTTATCGAAACAACAACATTTGTGATGGGTACAAACAACGTGCCTGAGCTGCATAACATAAGACTTAATTTGCGTATATTTGCTAATCAGCATCATCTTCTGTCTTGTACTTTGAATTGAATAAAAACAGGTCGTACAACTACGAAGTTTTACCATAATTGAAGAATTCGTCCCATATATATGTATATATGATACATACCAAAACATTACCGAAGATAAAAGTAATCTCTTTAGCCCTTGGTTTTTGAAGTTAAGAACATGCAGTGTTAAGATATTCACTAACAGTCTAACAAGTCGCCTTGTTTTCACAATAGTGCTGTTAACATTTACACTTAGCATCAACACGAAAAAATATACATGGAATGACTTCTCCAGATACGGTACGAATTTGTATTTGTCATTTGGGACTCCTCGGCCATTTTCCACCGAAACCAACATCGAATGTATGCCGGTTCAATAGTAGAAGTAGTTCGTAAAATTTTAAATAATATTATAAATTAATTGTAGTGTTTGAACATGTTTTTTTTGAACATCTATGTTTAAATTGATTGCCGTTGAAGTCAATTTTTGCACAAATTATTAAGATTCCCGAGAGTAAAGTCATGAAGTTGAACAGCTTAATTAAAATTTCAACGCGATTTATGTGCAGCGTAGTTAAATGTAAAGTTTTTTGACATTGTTAACCGTCCATAAACATCCGAGGTTGTTTTCGATGGAAAATGGTCAATGTGTTCCGAATGTGTATTGGTACGAGTTTATGTTTGTAAGACTTCTCCTGTTCTTATTAGAAAGTAGTTCATGCTGTCAATGATATCTCTTTCAGAAAGCATTGTTCTGCTCTTTCACCCAGATAATCACTGCGTACGTCTTAATGCATAGATTTCCTGTGTAGTGTCTGTTTGACCTTGACCTTATCACTGTTTATGCCATTGTATTATCAAGTATTTTAACCTCACGGCTGTTGTGAATTTTAGGGATTGTGCGATAAATACATCTACCTCCAACACTCATTCTTCACCGACAACTGTCGAAACAACAGTACCTTCGACTCATCTTACAACATCCGCTACAACAGTGCAACCTCATCAATCCACGACTCATACATCAGTCAACAGTGGAGTGAGCACATCAACAAAAGCAACACCACCTTCAACTAATCCATCAAAACCCACAAACCCTATTGTACAAACATCTACACAAACTGTGGTCGTCCCGACCGTCGATTCATTAGTTACTCATGGTAGGAACCGTACTTAATAATGGGCCGATTGTTCAGAACACTGTTATAGTGTACCGTGTGATGAATGGGCCGATTGTTCAGAACACTGTCAATGTGTACAGTGTGATGAATGGGCCAATTTTTCAGAACACTGTTAATGTGTACAGTGTGATGAATGGGCCAATTGTTCAGAACACTGTTAATGTGTACAGTCTGATGAATGGGCCTATTGTTCAGAACACAATCAATGTGTACAGTGTGATGAATGGGCCGATTGTTCAGAACACTGTTAATGTGTACAGTGTGATGAATGGGCCAATTGTTCAGAACACTGTTAATGTGTACAGTGTGATGAATGGGCCAATTGTTCAGAACACTGTTAATTTGTACAGTGTGATGAATGGGCCGATTGTTCAGAACACTGTTAATGTGTACAGTGTGATGAATGGGCCGATTGTTCAGAACACTGTTAATGTGTACAGAGTGATGAATGGGCCAATTGTTCAGATATAGTAAATATCAGTATCTATGTCTTTTGACATATTCCATTTATTTGCCTTGCAGTCAGTTTAGTGAATTAAACAATCAGTATTAAAACGTGTTCATACAAAGGACATTAAATGGCTTACTAGTATATATTTCTGCCCGCAATTATTATTAAAACAATGTGTTTGTGTTTTATTGTCACAGAAAGAATGTGCAGCTTGCTAGGTTACGCATACTACCATTCCCTGGACCTTTGTCTGAAAATCCATACCGACCATCCGTTGTCATGGAGAGATGCGAACAGCGCGTGTCGTCATGATGGAGGAACATTGGCCATGTTTAAGCATGTGACTGATCGCAGCATACTGGACGCCTGGTCTAAACAGCATTTAGGTGAGTGAAAATGGCTAATGAACTCCTAATGATATGCGACGTAACAGGTTATCAATTGAGATAACCTTGGATATTTACTGAATAATCCACACGGATAATTTCTTGTCATGGCAAGATGAGAAATTTCAAACATATGTGGAATATTTATTGCCCGAATCAATATATAATGTATCAATAAATATGTCCATCTGTTTTAAAAAAAGTCCTCTTAGGCATCTAAAAAGCACATATATTACGTAAATATTTACACATTGCGTCAAGTACGCTTACATCAAAGATTTTATTAAATATTTTCAATGTTTGTTGACTCGCATCATTAGCGTCTCGCCATAGCAACAAATGGCAGGTGTGGATCGCAAGGAAGGAGAGGCCGGATGTACGTTTATTTTACGACGCCACCGCGAAATTCATCAATCAGCTTCAGTCCCCGTGAGAGTTTAAGTCTTGTCAAGTTGTGGGCCATAGATCACAGAGAGGGTTTAACACTACTTAAAGTTACTGTTGGTCTTTAACGTGGACCAATGTTAAGCATTCTCACAGGAGACCGGCGTTTAAAGTGTTTGTGCCGGGGCTTGTGATTGAACATGCGACCCTTTGATTTAGAGTAAAGTGTCTTGCGCTTCTTAGGTGCCTAAGCGGATTTAGAAGCTGTGCCAACATACTCAGGTCTAATTGAATTTTGTATTAGTATTTCTATAATTTCATATTTTTGAACAAAACATTCATTTTATTAACACAAATCATGGACACAACAATATTCAAAGTAGTACATGTTAACACAACGATAAATGCTAGATCTGTACGCATTTCATTTAAAAAAAGCATTACATTCTAGGCGACTTAAGATTTAACATCCAGTACTTTGTTGGTGCGGTATCCAATGGCAACGGCAACTGGACATGGCTGGATGGAACTCAGGTGACGTTCTTTGCTTTGCTGGATTGCCTGTCAAATATATATAGTGTTTTCTGTCTTGATCATTTTCAGAGTTAGTTGAGACTTTTATGAACTTTAAAACGTTGCTAACTCTTCAATTTTAATTGATAAACATCTGATCTGCATACGGAACTTGAGACATTATTTTCAGCTGTACATGTTTAATTCAAATATATGACATATTATTTTTAAATATATTAAACATTTTTAAATATATTAAACAAAAACAATGTCACTTATCAAGTTATAAGCTTCAACATTGTTCTGAACAATCGACAATGAAACGAAAGTAAGTTACGTCTTTTCTTTCTTAGTGTTTGCATTTTCATGCGGGCCTATGACAAGTAATTTTTTTAAATTGTCTGTTCATTAGTTCAACGCAGATCGATCGGTTATATCGAATGTTCGTTATCACAAAGTATTTCCCGAGGTCCCAACTACTTTGACATAGCGAGTTTCGAATGTACTTGGTTGGTAAACAGGACGCTAGTTTGTAAAACAGCAATACAGATCATCAGACTTTAAGCCATAATTATATTGAAGTAGGGAAATGACCACTCGTATTGTGTACTTAAACTTGCATTTTTAGAGGTGAATCATAATTTTCAATATATCAATTAAACATATTTTGCTGAAATTTGTTAGAAATATTCTTCAATATACAAGTATTAATATCTGAGATTCCATTTAAGCACAAAAATGTGTCCGAAAAGGGCTCTTGGTCTCAGCATAATTATTTGAATTAACCGCTGGAAGATTGACAGGCACTCGATTGGCTGAGAGCCAATGCATAAACCAAGACAACATGTTTTCACAATAAAACGTTTCCAAATTGTACAAAAGAATATTTCAGGTTAAACAGAACTTAGTTCTACCCGGAGAGCAAAGTCAATGTGAAAACAAAAACAAATTACGTTCCACATTCTAACAAGAGTAGTTCAGGTTGAGCAAAACTTATTTCTAACCGAAAAGCAAAGGCGTGATAAACAAAACAAAACTGCTCCTCTTTTTTTCTGAACGATGGAACCATTCTGTTGAATGATGACGCTAATGCTCTTTATGGATTCGCAAAATCGCGACCGAGTGTTAACACTAAGTGAACGCACGAACGGAATCAATCTTTATATTAACGTTTTTCCATTTTCATCTTTTTTCGATTAAAAGGTTTTGCAATAATGTTCGCGTTTATCATGAAAATTATCCGGACTTTTTAATTCGTGTTTTACATATGCATTATTAGGTGTGTGAGTGTAAAACTCCGCCTACAGGGGTCAATTCGTGTTTTACATATGCATTATTAGGTGTGTGAGTGTAAAACTCCGCCTACAGGGGTCACGAAAGGTCGACCGGCTCATGCAAAATGAACGCAAGTACAATGGTACAGAAAACAAAAACAAAATGCGAATGTAATTATACAAGAATATTTCAGGTTAACCAGAACTTATTTCTACCCGGAGAGCCAAGTCATGGCGAACACGAAGACTGCTCATCTTTCTTTCTGAAAGACGGAACAATTCTGTTGAACGACGACGTTTGTGATGGAACACTTGCTAAATTCATATGTGGAATCGATCTCGGAGGTATGGCAAGATTACAGCTACAAAATACTGATCTTGGCGTTCAGTTGCTATATCAATAAGACCATGATAACAACAGGGACAAACCCAAAGTAAAACTCAACTTTAAACTAGTTTACCTACTATCTGTTGGTGTCGTCTTCGATTTGTATGGTCTCAATTCAAGTTTAATCAAGTTGAACTTAAATGGTGTAAGGTTTTTTGTGCGGCTTTAGTTAGATACTATAACCTGGTCATTTAACTTTAAATTCAAACATACAAGGTTATTGCATATGTGTTTAAGTATAGTATCATTTTAAGCTATACGGACTATAAGTATATGTTATGGCCAAGAGTGTAAGACAGGTTTTCTTCCCACCTCAGATAAGTAGATCCAGAATTTAAACCATGCTAGAAATTCTTATCTTTCCCACAGGTGAAGATAAAACGCCCGTATGGAACTACTTTTAAATGGTCATCACATTGTAATTACCTCCCTTGTTGAAGACTGTCGTCTGTACCATCATAAAAAACCTGTCTTGTGGCAATATTTAGATTGCTAATTAATTATTTATGGCTTCAAATGTCACCATGAAACAGTTTTCACGCACCTTTCAAGAAATAATGCTTCACTGTCCTCAGAACTATTTAAATACCGATTTGACTTTTAACATAATCTGAATCACTGCGCGCATATCCATGACAACCACGAATTATCACCTATCCATACGCATTTATTTTCACCACACACAAAACAGTTTCAGTAAAAAGTACATTTTAACTTAATTTTGTTTAACTGAGATGGGAGAAAAAGCATCTTCCATAGCCGCTCGTGTAAGATAGTTTCATCTCGGTAAACCTCGTTTCCGCAAAACACCCTGCGCTCGGGTTGGGATGAACCTATCTTACACTCTCGGCCATGGAAGATACTTATAATCTCAACCCTGCACAAGGGTTTTGATTAACCTATCTTACACGAGCAGTCATGTTAGATGCTTTTCTCCCACTGGAGTTAAACAAAATGTAGTAAAAAATACTTTTTCTCGCTGGAACTTCTTTTTTGGGTGGCTTAGTGAAAAAGAAGGAGTTCCACACTGGTACTTTTTTATCTTTGCCCGTTGGCAAGATAAGGATCTCAAGCATGGCAAACTATTTGGATCCAGATGTCCTTTTCTGGGTTGGGGGAAATATATTTCTCTACCATGACACCGGGCAGTGTATTTTGTCTGGCTATAACAATTGTTAAAGAAGGGATACAAAACGGCACCGATGTGCCCTCTTCACATAATGAGACACATGATTCGTAGTGTATATCGGGCCAGTGTCAACCAGATGAGCTACTATGGACAAACGGCACACCAGCGCCGTTTACTAATCTCTAACTATTGTCAGAAAAGGTTTGTTTCGTGGGGTTTGTCCAGTAAACTCGTTCTTGTGCTTTTCCCTGTACTTTGGCTTCATCATTTTATTTGCTCAACTATGATATTTATAATGAATTGACGCTCTGGTATATTACGTTTCAGGTTTAACGAAACAACAGCCTTTGTATGATAGACAGTTCTGTCGTAATGCCGACTACACACCGCGTCCTGACCTTGGGCTATGTTACAAAGTGTATGACAATGAACGTAAACCGCAAGCTGATGCGAGGGTATCTTGCCATGTCCAAGGAGCTGAGCTGCTCCAGATTAGAACCAGAGGGATTGAACAAGTGTTTCAAAATCTGCCTTATAAAGGTAAGATAAATATATGTTCTTTGATTTTATTTGTAATGTCGGTAATTTAGTGATTTAAAAGGTCATCTGAAGGATTTGTTTTATAATATGCTCTTTTTGACGCTCTTGCCATGTCCAAGGAGCTGAGCTGCTCCAGATTGTGACTAGATGGATCGAACAAGTGTTTCAAAATCTGCCTTATAAAGGTTTAAGGAGTATATGGGTTGTCTTTGATTTTAATTCTAATATTCGTAATATCATTATATAATTCAGAAAGACAACTTATTCTAATTGTTTCTTGAAAAATCTGGTTGAGAGGCCATGATTTTGATAGTCTTAACCTTTGAACTAATGAAGACGTGCATAAGAATTTATTATCGTAAACAAATTGCTCAGTTTTTTTACACAGATGTAAAGCATTATAATAAATAATGTCAAAAATGGTACACACTAGTAAAGATTGTACCTAGCATCATCTTAACTACCTTTGCCGCTCTTACTTAGAACTAGTTTGAACTGAATACAACATAAAATTACCTTCCCTCAGATCGGGACCATGACGAGAACCGCTATTGGCTCGGGGCAGAGAGGAGAGACGGACAGTTTTATTGGTTTAACGGACAACGGGTTGGTGGTAATACAGCAATGGCCTGGGATGCAAACGAGCCTAACAATTATAAAGGTAAAAACATGATAACGTTGAATTATCTTTATGCTTGTTTGATATAAATGGTGTTGTATTCTATTGAGTCTTTTTTGCTTATGTTTTGTTAGAATGCCGTAGTCAAATTGTTCCAATGTCGTAGTCGTAGTCAGATTGTTCTAATGTCGTAGTCGTAGTCAGATTGTTCCAATGTTGTAGTCGTAGTCAGATTGTTTTAATGTCGTTGTCATAGTCAGTTTGTTTTCACGTTGTAGTCGTAGTCAGATTGTTTTAATGTCGTTGTCATAGTCAGTTTGTCTGAATGTCGTAGTCGTGGTCAGTTTGTTTGAATGTCGTAGTCATAGTCAGTTTGTTTGAATGTCGTAGTCGTGGTCAGTTTGTTTGAATGTCGTAGTCATAGTCAGTTTGTTTGAATGTCGTAGTCGTGGTCAGTTTGTTAGGAAAAGATGTTTTATGAATAAAAGTCCTGATTAAAAAATGTTGAAGGTCTATACATTGTGTTAGAGAGTAGATTCGTTTGATGAAACCGTAGACGTGTATTGTCTTGTTTGTTGATACCGCAGTGGTAGTTTAATATTTACATATGCGTTGTTTGGTATATTTGGAATTGAAATCAATAATTTAGTGTTAAATATCTTAACACAAGATCGTAATTTCAGGGCATGAGAATTGTCTAGACTTTAAGTTTTCCAACGAGGGTCCGACACCAGACAGCATCGCGTTCAACGATGACAACTGTGATAACCCATACTTTTACATCTGTGAAGGTATCAGGGGATTTATTACCATTTTTGCAAAGTGAACATGGATAAGTTATACTTAATAGTTTAAGTGGCACTCTTATTCAAAATCAATTCATACACATGTATAACAAGCATACATTTTAAGTGATAAACCTTAAACTACTTACTAAATAATGCATAATTATATGGAAAATATAACTAACTGATAGCACGATTGTAATCGTGTATTTAATGGCTTAAACGCAAAAATATTAAATGGTTGGTGAATGCTAAAAGATTTTCTGTGATTTACAATAGTCTCATAAGGTAGAAATACCGTGTTTTCTGCAACTTTCTTTCAAATTTAACTCGGTATCCTTCATAAGAACCATTGTTTTTGACGTGTATTCATCCTTTTTGGGGTTTTTAAACAATTGTATGAGTGGTGGTAAGTCTTTTTGGGGAACAAGAGTACATCTTTAATACATACGTACAGGTGAATATACATATGGGCAAACTTTAACTTTGGGGAAAACACAACGGTATGGGTGCATTCTGAATAGGACAGAATTATTTTTGTAGTTTTGGGGCAAAATGTTTCACGAAACTAGATGATCGTAAAACGTTTTCATAATAGAGAAATTATGGCATTCATCTTAATATTGGTCAAACATATGTTAAATGTTACACGGTTTTCTTGTACTTTATACATACAATACATGAAAGCACTCTCAGGGTAACAATTTATGTAAAACAAATTCTTAAGAATTTGTTAAGGATTTTGCTTCCCGGACAACTTTCTTTGGGGTATGCCATTTCTCTTTAAGTAATAATTTTAAAATGCAATGCTTTTAAATATTAAGTCTGAATGTACTTTCGTAGATGTGCACTTTCTGTGCATTTCACTCTCGCTGTGTAGTTAGAAAGTAAGTGCTGCTAATGAAAGCCTTACTGTTAATCTGTGTTTTATAATGTTAGCGTCATGTTATATATCTACACTATTGTTGAGCATGTTTCCCTTCTTCTGGAACTGTCTTACACGTGTCATCATCCCATCCCTAATGTCATCATCCAATTTATAATGTCACAAGTGTCATTTTTAATATAATCTTCCAGTTTCGAGTAATATAAACCCTTAATGCACACATTATACCTACAAGGTCAGTGTATTTCGTTGTGTGAATCTTTAGACCATCTTAGAAATACTTTTATTATTAAATCGTATTGTTTCATTTGATTTTATCTAAATACTAAAGCTGTTTGGTTTTAAGTCTAATTTATGTATTATCATTATGATCTGGTGGCTTATTGATTCTAGAACGGTGTCCTAATACCACGTATCAGTACTTCCATAGTTCGCATCTGGACCTGTGTTATCACGTGATACCAAAAAGAGTCACGTGGGCTGAGGCAAATGCGTACTGTGTCAAAGAGCATGCGAATTTGCTCGCACCAGACAGCATAGACAAGCTGGACTTCTTTGGCAGTATATTGAAAGGTAATATGTTCAGCATTAATGAAGGCATTTGGCTTGAAGGATTAACACAAATGGAGATAATCCAATGGCTTGTTTTGACGACCGCGTTTAAAGCGACAGTCCGCAAAAGTAACCGTATTTCAAAAGTTTTTAATAAGTTCCACATTGTTTCAGACCGACTGAACCGCAATTATTTTTTAAAAAATCGCTTTAATAACTTAGATTTAACAAATTGAAAATTGCCGAAAGTTGCTATTTTTAGACGGCAAAAGAGAAAGTAGGTCTACGGTTTTTCCGACTACTCTTGGGGGCGATACTATTTCCCGGTCCCGGTCTCATCCGGTCCCGGTCTCCTCCGGTCTCTGTTTTATAGTAGCTATCGGGCGTTATCAAAAAGGTGTTAATGACCGCGGGGGGGGTAATAGGATTACAAAAGATTACAGTTGATTAAAACATTAGATATTTGATGATAATTATGTCACTATTTATTTCAAATTTTATATCAATAAAACATAAAATAAATTTAGGCAAAGATAAAAACATGAAATATGCACATGTACTGAAATTAATGTCATGAATAACAAACACATTGAGTGTGTGTTTTTTTCATATTAAATCCAGTTATAAGTATACTATTGATAATAGTAATACAAAAAATAACAATGCTTGACTACATGTAAATCAAATTTGTAAGTTATCTCAGTACTTCAGGAATTCTATTATCCTTCTTTTGTTTAACTATTGATTTTGTTGCAGCAGATGCGCTTCCACGACCAGTTGCCTTATGTATTTCTGCCAACTGATCGTCTAATCTTAATTTTTATGCCGACGCATTTCATGTGGAATCTTTTCCTGCATGTTCTATTTTCGCAAATAACTAAACTATCGACGAATTCTGGCATTTCACATGAACAGAATGTTTTTAATTTGAAATTCATAGGGATCGCGACTTTTCATTTTCTCTATAAAACGGATTTTTTTTTTTATTTTCTAGACAGCTGACTAGATGTTCCCTCATTTCACTTACAACGAAATTGACGTTTGTATTTACATAGCCATTCTGAAAACTAAAATCCACAGCATTAGCAGTTGCAAAGACACCACAGGCATGTACATTTGGTTGTTATAGAAGTCGTGGAACTTTTATAAGCTGAGATTTGTTACTTTTTATAAATTAGGAGCATCGTAGTTCCACCGATCATGACGACTTTAAATAAAGATTCTTGTATGTTGTAAGTTATATTTCATTTGTAAAATAGCCTTCCGAATATTTCAGAAGTTTATTTATTATCATTTTATTTTGTCAAGGAACTCTTCATAACAGGTTTATGACAATACACAATAATGTCATATCATGAAAGGTGTAAATGCGTTATGCAACGCGTGTCAGAGATTAGCGAATGTCCCTCGATAAGGGCATGATAAACGGATTAGTGTTTTTTATAACACACGCACGGCTACTGTTCGGTTCATACCCTAAAAATATTGTTGTTTATTATAAAGGCAATTTTATAGAATAAATGATTGTTATGCAAAGGCTCTAATAATCTTAATTAGAAATAATACGATGATAACATATAACCAAATTCAAAAATAAATAAAATAATCAGCATCAGATTTCTTAAACAGCTAGAGTTTTATTGCAAACTTCAAGTTGACAAATAAAATATATTCGGCTAAAGTTGTGTAATAATGACGAAGGTATTTAAATGTATTCAATGTTATGCTAGGTTTACATCTGGCCACGATCTCCCCGATTATCCAGAGGCTAAAAAAATCGGGGAGCTCTACGATTAAATGGTCTACTCCACGTTCAGTTACGCTTCCTTACGAAATCAGCACGTTTTGTTGCGCTCTGCTGCGCTTTGCTACGATCGAGCCCACGATTTGCATCACGTTCTGTTACGCTTTGTTGCGATCAACACGATTGGCTTCCACGCTCCACCACGTTCCGTTACGTCCTGTTAAGATCTCCCACGACAAAGCCGCTTTGTTGCGATCTCCTGCGATTTGACTACGATTTGTGACAAATGCCCACGTTTTACGTCACGATTTGAAATTTAAGCAAGAAATAATTCACTTTAGGCTTATTATTCGCAACAATGAACCAGCTGGATATAGACGATCCTGAATTGGCTGTTTTAATTTACGCATATATTGTTGAACGAAAGAAAAGGTCACAGCATACACGTGATATAAATATCGGATTAGAAGTCAGAAGAAGAAATAGAAAGCCTAGGTCATGCTGGGTTAAGCCATGGTTAAGTGTTGAAAGTAGGCTTCAATATGGACATTACACACAACTATTAAACGCCGAACTCCGGTGTCGGGATGTCGGAGCATCTTCAATTTCTTCCGGTTGTGGAGGTGGGGGAGGGGGTGGTGGCGGATGAACATCAACCACAACAGTTCTTGAAGTTTTGGAACCTTTTCGTTTCGCTGGCATGATTAAACGATAGAGTACCAGTAGATAAAGCTGTTATGTATATGCAGCTTGCGTGGAAATCGTGGCTATCGTGAGGAAACGTGTTGGAGCGTGTCAGAGCGTATCAGAACCTGAACGACAATCGGGGATACCGTAGGAGAGCGTGACGCAACGTGGAGCAATAAATGGTAGAAAAGTGTATATCGTAACAGATCGTGGTAGATCGTAGCAGAGCGTGGAGCTATCGTGAGACGTCGCAGCGAAGCGGGATGAAAAAATGTGTCCACGCTGGTCCCGATCTGTTGCGATTGTACTCCACGTTCTGTTACGCTTCGTTACGTTCCGTTACGTTTTGTTACGAAGGCCACGCTATGTCACGATTAGAAAATGAATCGGGGCAATCGTGGTGAAATTTAAGTTTGATTTAAAATCTGTCCCGATGCCCAAGATGTCCCCGATTCAACCACGTTCCGTTACGCTCCCCCACGATCACCGTGATTCGACTCCACGCTCTGTTACGTTCGCCACGATGCTCTGGAATCGGGGACATCGTGGTAATCGTGGCCTAATATAAACCTAGCATTAGAGAATAGCACAAAATTATAAACGAAAAATGGAGACATAATGTGTTGATTACTTCAGAATGGCGCAACTTCAAAGAAACACTCTTCATCTAGTAGCTTTAATGTCTAAGCACACGCATAATTACTATAATAGGATGTTATAACATTGCAACTTTTAGCTCCAGAAAATGTGTTTGTGTACTTTTTCTCCATTCATTGATTTAATTGTTTACATGCGATGAACATTGTATAATGTTTTACGCAATAAACATATCGTATCGTATCGATATGAGTCGGATATGCAAACATGGAATTTTTCAATTGTAATCATTTATGCTTAAAAAAAATTATGTCGGGGGGCGGGTAAACATAAAAGGAAGAACAATAACATAACATAACATAATTTAAAAGGTGCAATTCTAAGTTACTTCATACTCTAGCCGTCCTCAATCTTTTATGCAAAAAACATGAGCATTTGTACTGCATCGCATCTTTCTCTACACCTTTAACACGAATTGCATAAATAGTGTATACCTATAACAAATTGCATAAATTAAGACATAATGTTTATATATTTTATACCATTTTGTTACATATAAAAACAAATAAGATTGTCAAAATCGTGTTATAAACATCAGCAACACAATCCGTTGCCTGGGGCCATAAGTTATGAACCGGGAATTATGAGACCGGATGAGACCGGATTTTACGAGGAGAGACCGGGAAATAGTATCGCCCTGCGCATGCGCAAGAACTTTGGAATCCCACTGTTTTTTCTATTTATATAACCGTTAACTCTCGGGGGCCGATAGTTAAGAAGAGATATTGAAAATGACACGAAAAACTCATTTCTAGGTCGATTTGAACCAAATTTTTTTTGGATTCGTCAGTCAGGAATGCTTATCAACACATAGATGAATTTTATTTTTTTTTCATGGCTAATTTGCCCGATTTGCGGACTGTCGCTTTAAATATGTATGAGCAAATTATTCATCGTCCGCACGTTAACGCGGCACAATATAGGTTGATACAAAAATGCTGTTTGTTTATTAAAATGCATTATAATTTTTTACTTATTTCACTTCAATTATCAAAATATAGCTATGTGTGTTTGTTGCCACAACTTCCCAAGCTAAAAAAGCGACTTTATTTTAATGCATTATATTTTTGTACTCAGTTCACGTCAATTATAAAAAAATAGCTATGTGAGTTTGAGGCCACAATTTAAATTAAAAAGGGCCTTAATATCGTTAATATATCTGAACACGAATACAATTCTTTTTTTTAATCAAATGTCAAATGAGTTAAACATAATTATGCATTAAATTTTAAAGAAAATATAGGATTCAATGTATAGGAATAAATGTAAACCTATTTCCATTATTTATCAACCTTAATAGTTCATCTGCTATTAAACCTTAATAACAATGGTTTACTACCCACTAGTGTGTTTAAGTAACTACATTAAACATTTGTTGATACATGTACAAATGAACATAATTTACAGCTTCTGCAAGTATGTGGGTGGGAGCCACGGCCAGTCAGGCAACATCCCAATACCATTGGACCATTAACAACCACGTGATTTCAAGTGACCTACTTCATAACAGTGACCATACCGGTATAGATCAACAGAAATGCGTGTTGATGTCAATGTCCCAAACGGGCCAGAACATGATCCTTTCTTCTGCTAATTGTAACGATAAACATACTTTTGTTTGTCAATATATGTGGTAATAAACGTGTACACGTTGTCCATCGTTGCATTGGTTTGTACTAATTGTCTAACTAAACCCAAGTATTTAACAATAAAAGGTTTATATAAGTCATCAAGCTGTACCTTGTTTATACAACTGATGAACATTATTGTTACGGCATTAAATGAATGTCCATTTATCAACATATTCTGGTCGTTTGTTGATTACTTAGTCAAATGTAACCACGCCCTCCCCCCAGGTCCGCGGAATAGAGGGGACTTTGACTTTTGTTCCACCCAAACCCGGGCAAAAACTCCTGCCTGCGGGGACGAACTGCTGGTGAAACCCCCGCCAAACGCCCCCGCAGCCAAGGGACTCTAGGTAAGGCCCATTCCCCGCTATATTTTGGGCGAAGGCAAAATAACCGCATTCACCCGGCACTGCGAGGCCACCTGGAAGGTAAAAACACGGCCAATTTCCCCGGCTATCCCCGGTAAACCCCCGGACCTGGAGGGGGGCTTGGTTACAATTGACTGGTGCATTACTAGCTAGAGACATGTGACATAACTAAGCATAAAAGGTTGATTGGTTTTGTTGTTAACAGTGTACTTATGTCTTTTGTTTGATTGTCTCGTTATCATTTGTTATTTTCTTTTCATGCTACTGAGCTGTTCATTGTAGTTTTCAATGTATGTGTGCATTATGTAAGACATTTAACAAGTTGAAGGTATGTTCAATGCTACTGTAGTTTTCATTGTGCGTTTGTTTTATGTAAGACATTTAACAAGATGAAGGTATGTTTAATGCTACTGTAGTTTTCATTGTGTGTTTGTTTTATGTAAGACATTTAACAAAATCAAGGTATGTTTTATGCTACCGTAGTTTTCATTTTGTGTTTGTATTATGTAAGACATTAAACGAGATGAAGGTATGTTTAATGCTACTGTAGTTTTCATTGTGTGTTTGTTTTATGTAATACATTTAACAAGATCAAGGTATGTTTAATGCTACTGTAGTTTTCACTGTGTGTTTGTATTATGTTAGAGATTTAACAAGATGAAGGTATGTTTAATGCTACTGTAGTTTACATTGTGTGTTTGTATTATGTAAGACATTTAACAAGATGAAGGTATGTTTAATGCTACTGTAGTTTTCATTGTGTGTTTGTTTTATGTAAGACATTTAACAAGATGAAGGTATGTTTTATGCTACTGTAGTTTTCATTGTGTGTTTGTATTATGTAAGACATTTAACAAGATGAAGGTATGTTTTATGCTACTGTAGTTTTCATTGTGTGTTTGTATTATGTAATACATTTAACAAGATCAAGGTATGTTTTATGATACTGTAGTTTTCACTGTGTGTTTGTGTTATGTGATACATTTAACAAGATCAAGGTATGTTTTATGATACTGTAATCTTCGTTGTTGTTTTTTTGTATAATATAAGACATTTAACAAAAATCTATGTATGTTTTATACTTCTGTAGTTTTCATTGTATTATTTATTATGTAAGATATTTAACAAAAATCTATGCATGTTTTATGCTTCTGTAGTTTTCTTTGTATTCTTGTATTATGTTAGACATTTAACAAGATCATGGTAGGTTTAATGCTACCGTTGTTTTCATTGTATATTTTTATTATGTAAGATATTTAACAAAAATCTATGTATGTTTTATACTTTTGTCGTTTTCATTGTATTTTTTATTATGTAAGATATTTTACAAAAATCTATGTATGTTTTATGCTTCTGTAGTTTTCTTTGTGTTTGTATTATGCAAGACATTTAACAAGAGCAAGGTATGGTTTATGCTACTGTAGTTTAAGTTGTATTCTTATATTATGTAAGACATATAACAAAATCAAGGTATGTTTTTGCTACTGTAGTGTTCGTTGTATTCTTGTATTTATAATATGTAAGACATTTTACAAGTCAATGCATGTTTGCACTACTGTAACGGTCGTTGCATTATCCTATTATACAAGACAAATGTAAAGATCACGGTATGTAGCAATTGTCAAATCCCTCATTCCAGTAACAATTGTCGAATCCCTCATTCCAGTAACAATTGTCGAATCCCTCATTCCAGTAACAATTGTCGAATCCCTCATTCCAGTAACAATTGTCGAATCCCTCATTCCAGTAACAATTGTCGAATCGCTCATTCCAATAACAAATGTCGAATCCCTCATTCCAGTAACAATTGTCGAATCCCTCATTCCAGTTACAAATGTCGAATCCCTCATTCCAGTAACAATTGTCGAACCTCTCATTCCAGTAACATTTGTCGAATCCCTTATTCCAGTAACATTTGTCGAATCTCTCATTCCAGTAACAATTGTCGAATCTCTCATTCCAGTAACAATTGCCGAATCCCTCATTCCAGTAACAATTGTTGAATTTCTCATTCCAGTAACAATTGTCGAATCCCTCATTCCAGTAACAATTGTCGAATCTCTCATTCCAGTAACAAATGTCGAATCTCTCATTCCAGTAACAATTGACGAATCTCTCATTCCAGTAACAATTGCCGAATCCCTCATTCCAGTAACAATTGTTGAATCTCTCATTCCAGTAACAATTGTCGAATCCCTCAATCCAGTAACAATTGTCGAATCCTTCAATCCAGTAACAACAAATGTCGAATCCCTCATTCCAGTAACAATTGTCGAATCCCTCATTCCAGTAACAATTGTCGAATCCCTCATTCCAGTAACAAATGTCGAATCCCTCATTCCAGTAACAATAAGAAAAAAAACAGGAAAAAAAACACACAAATACTATAAAATTGTTTATTACAAAATTAGTAGTGCATAAATAAAAATTACAAAACACATCAAAGATATCAATTAAATTCACAAAACACTTTCTTCACAAAACATTTACTATCTATATCATAATGTAAATAAAGGAACAATATATAAGATATGCATTAAAGATTTTGGAATGTGTGTCATCAGATGGAGTGCTATTCATTAGAAATCACAACCAGAGCAAAAAGTCTTACATGTAAAGAACAAATATATTATACATTAAAGTGACACTCTTATTCAAAATCAGTACATACACATGTATAACAAATATAAATTTTGACTGATAAACCTTTAACTTCTTACTAAATAATGCATTTATAAAAATTATTAATTACTTATAACACGATTGTAACCTTATATGCAATAGCAGAAAGCGCAATAATATTAAATGATTGGTGAATGCTAAAAGATTTACTGTAGTCTGCTATAGTCTCATAAGGTATAAATACTGTGCTTTATGCACATTTCTATCCAATTATACTCGGTATCCTTCATTAGAACTATTGTTTTTGACATTTATTCATACTTTTTTGAATTTTTAAACAATATTTTTAATTGTGGTAAATCTTATCTGGGAGTAAGAGTGCATCTTTAAGTATCATATTTTTACTGTCAATTTAATTTACGATATTTAACAGCAACAAAAGTGCATAGCAGTCAAAAAGGCAAATAGCAAAACTGAATCATATATTCTAGCAGTAAAAAAAAGAAACAGTGCATGGTGAAAAACTTGCAAAATAAGATATATAGAGTTCTTTGCTGATTAAACATAGTCTACCTCGATAAGGTATCAATTGTATTTCATACAGAGGGATACTCCTTCATTACTTCAAACATTTTTTTAAATTAAATATCTCATCTGTTAACAATTTTACCTAATGTGATACTAATGACATTTTTGAAGAATATGAAATCATGATCATGTAAAAGAGTAAATAGTCTAGAAAAAAAATGCATTACACTGTTTATACAGACTTTCTGGAATTTGAAGTCCAATCTATCGTTAGGTATCTTAAGTCAGGATATAAAAGAATTATAACCAGTCAATTTTTGGGAACAGATTGAACAGATTACGTAACATTGCTAACAAAGTCTTTCTAAATATTAAAATTCCAATGCATAACTTTGTATTGAAAGAGAACAGAATGATAAACAATGTTCATGAGTTAATAGCCAGGGACTATTTAATAGTCAGGGACAGGTTGTGAAATATTGTTGATGAAGTCTTGGTATCGTAGCTGGGATCCATTCACACCGCCATCGCGAAACAGTGCATCCACTGAAATAGGAATTTATCAGGATTATTTCAGTGGCTTTAAAAATTAAGAAGCGAGTGGAAAAAAAAAATAAATAATAACATTTTTTTTTGTAATGACTTCAAAAATTAAGCATTGGCACTATGAAATAGTATCTCTAATGGAATTGGAACAGGTTTATTGAAATGGCTTTAACAATTAAACAGTGCCATCACGAAAACAGTGCCTCCACTGGAATAAGATTTTATCAGCTTTATTCCAATGTGTTTACAAATTTAACACCGCTATCATGATATGGTGTTTCCAATGAAATAGGATTTTAACACCTTTACATGACTTCTGCGATATATCCACATCAAAAGGAGAACTTACAGATTAGTTAGCAAACAAATTCTGGTCTCTTAAGACAACGTTTAGCAAGAGCGCACATGATTTTACCTTCTCGCTTTGTCAGCTGTTCTCCGAGATTGGCAAGGATGTTCTTGACCTCGTTTGTTTGGACGTAACCCCGACCTTCAGTGTCATGGGCTGTAACAGGACGTAAACAATTTGCTTATTATTTACATTCTGTCATACTTAACCAACAACTGATAATGATAAAATGTCAAGTGCAAGATATAAATATCTGGCCCCAATTTCTGGAAACTTCCTAAGCTTAACAGGCTTAAGTCGCTTATTTCAAGGGACTATAAGGGACTTTAAATAGAAACCCTAAGGGCCATTAAAATGTACAACCCATGGGGGGAAGGCAATTATTTGAATAGTATATAGGTGGGCGTCTTTTTTCCCTAATTTAGACCCCATAAGGGTAATTTTACTTCTGTAGGGGGTGGCATAATTTAAAAGTGCTTTCCCCCGGGGGTTATATGTTAAAATGAAATAGCCCTATTTAAGATTCACCATTATGTTGAGGATTACTATTTATTATTTTAAATACTATGTTATAGTAAACAAGAGCGCTGCAGGGTGAACACTAACACTCGCCTTTTATTTAACAGTCAAAAAAGGGGCAGACCTTAACAAAAACTACAAGAATTATGGATTTGCGATACATGTGCTTATTGTCTCAGGCAACATGCATACCACGTTGCATTTGAATATCTTGAATGTTTAGTGTTATGGGAAAGTTTTAAAAAAATGCATAACAATGACACTACTACTGACAAACACCAGAGCTTCATCAATTCCTTGTTGTTTTTTTCCTTTTAAAAACAAACAAGGTAAAAATGTTTTCTGACTCAATTGGCATTTTAACTGCCATAATAAGTTTTATCATTGGTATGTATGAGCGAGCCTATAATTAATTGAATTTTCCAATTTAAAACGAAACCATGTGTACCAGGATTCAGTTCTATAATAATCAGTTTATACAATTGGCCCAACTCCTCTAAATCAAGCCAGTTATATGGGCCTTGCTGCCCACATGTGCATTGTCTCTAGCAACATGTGTACCTAGTTTCAAATGAATATCTTATTTTTTGCTACAAATACATGTGAAAGTACCTTTAAATGCCAGGATGATCTCTTTCACTGCCTTTTCCTTCATGTTATGTTCATGCATCACCTCCAGGAAAGACGCAAAATCAATCCTGTCATCTGAAAAATGCCAGAGTAAGAGGTAATTAAAATCAATCACTGAACTGACAAACACATGACACAAAATAAATCCTTCATCAGTAACTGCCAACGGTTAATTCAAATCCTACTCCCGTTTTTTATGATTGTAATAAATGAAATTTAAACTAATGAGAAACCAACATTAAATGAAATGAATGAAAAATATTACAAGTACATGAATGTAATCAAAAACATTCTTCAGTCATGAAATAAAATTAAATTGATAAAAAAAAATTGACTGCTTCAACCAAAATATTGTTGCTACAGTTGATTCAATTTTGATTGTTTTTCTCAATAACATTGGACTGCCAATAAGAATGAAATCAGATTTGAGCAGTAATTTGTCTCGATCAATTACATGTATTAAGAATAGAAATAAAAATACTACACTCCAGGAACCCACCTTTCACATATTTTTGGAAATACTTTTTTATTTCTTCCTCTGTCGGGCTGTACGATAGAGACCTCATAATCTGTCCCATTTGGTGTTCATCTTGCGTATAGCCTCTCTTTGCAATGAAGAAGAAACACTCCTTGAACACTGAAAAACAGTAGAAGAATTTAAATAAGAATTCAAGTAGTAGATTGACAAGTAAATGTACTTTTTGTTGTTTTAGTTACATTGTTTAGAATTGCTAAGTTTTCCAGCGCAATGGTTGCCTATTGGACACATTATATTTCTTTAGTTTACATTTTTGTTTTATTTAAAGCATTCAGAGCTGTTACCGGGTATGTTGGGATAAAACTACTTTTAATGGGTTCAAATTAGCATCAAAATAGACCCACATGTTCATATATATTTAAAGAATATCAATAGCATTAAGGATCTTGAATATATATCGATGGCCTCACTTTTAATTGCTGAAGCTACAAATCCCATGTTTTCAGTAGCAAAGTTTTTAGTATTCAATCTTGGTCATTTGATCACACATTTTTTTACAAAATGATGATCAGAAGTTACAATTTTTGTAGTTACAATTTCTGAATGTTTGGCATTTTTGCTTCTCTGTGAAATGTCCAATTATTGCTCAACATTTTGATCACATGATACAACACTTTTTTCTCATTGGACTATTTACTCAGTAGCAGTTAGATGCGGCTTGCTTTTATGATTTTAGTGAGGTAAAAGTTAAAAAAAATGCAGCTTCGGCATTTTGAATTAGTGAGGCCATCAATATGTTGCCTCTTGTTGGCAGCTTTAACCACTTTGATGTCGTCACATGCATGCAATGCTCTTATGCCCTAGGCAGTAATGAAGTAGAAGTAAGATGCAGATGCAACTACCAATGTTTTGACCTACCAGAGGAGAAGAGAGGGTTGCTTCAAATGGACAGTGGGTGATTTCCAATATGCAGGATTTTGACTCCCAAGGGGGAATATAGACAGATTTTTTTCAAATGATTTTCCTGCTCCAGAGAGAGGACAGCAGGCCCCAATTTCTTGAACTTCTTAAGTCCCTTATAACAAGATTAAGCTAAGCTCACTTTTTTTGTTTTTCAATATTTTGCTTAATATTCACTTCTTTAAGAGTTTTTATTCTTTAGATAGGAATTATCTTTATGATAGTCCCAATAAACCATTTTTCATTTATCAAAATTCAAAGTATGTATTTTGGTGTATTGTAATAAGCTACTTAAGCCTGTTAAGCTTTAGAAGTTTCGAAAAATTGGGACCATGGTTCTCAATAATTTTGGGCCAAACTCTCCAAAAAAAAAATATTACCGGCAAATTTGTGTTATAGTCCAATACTACATGGGATGTTTTGACTGGGTGGTCAATAATATAATATAATGATATGTTCATCAACAACGGAAAATTCTAGCAAGCTGGTTCTAATTGAGAAACCTATCTATCTATCTTCCTTTACTGTCGAACCCTTTACAGGGACGTATGACAACACAATTATAAGTATTAAACTTGGGATGAAAAGTGCGCCCAGTGTGGGGCTAGAACCCACGACCGCCGGGATACTAGCATTGCACTCTAACCAACTAACCGGGCAGCTGGTTCTAACCCCTATACACACACTACACTCCTCCCCCATTAACCTATTAGGCTTACGTAGGCAATCCTGCCATTTACCACTGCCACCAGTAAAGTAAACCTAAGAGGCAAAGTGAGCCCAGTGAGGGGCTAGAACCCGCCGGAACACTAGCACACCGTTCTAACCAACTGAGCTAACCGGGCGGCTGATTCTAACACCCACACACACTATAGTATGCCCTTATTCACTTAGTGTAACGCCACACCCTCCTCCCTCTTCCTGTTGGGCAAACATTGATCGGTGGATCAATACCATCACAGCATCAGACTAAGAAAATTGATACCCTGGTTAAACAGGTAAATGGGTGTGGCATATTTGACAGGTGGTAAACAAATTAAATTATGTTCTCAAATACTTACGATCTATATCGGTCTGACTGAAGAACTTCGCCTGAAAAATAAGAAATATAAAATTAAATAAACAAAGTCGTAAAACAACTTCAAAACAAGACAGAAATTAAAGAACAAAATGTAAACACGAACCATTTTTTCAGATTATAATAGTGACCTCCCTTGTTTTTTTGACGAATGAAAATATGTTGGATTCCGATCAAATCGACTAATACTAAAACCCGGATCACCGTACACCGCTCCGTACATTTTAAATCCCGTTCAGAATATCATATATTGTAATATGACCACCCTCAGTGGTATTTGATATTTCTTAAACAATATCTTTACACAGGGAGAAGGGGAGCAGAAAGAGAGGGAGTGGATGATAGGGTGAATTAAAGGAATGTGGTTAGGGTGACAAGGAAAAGCAAAGAAAGAGGGTATGACTGTGAGGGGAAGCGGATAAAGAGAATGTGGATGAGAGGGGATGCGGAGAAAGAGGTGTGGATGAGAGGGGAAGCAGAGAAGGGGGATGTGGATTAGAGGGGAAGCAGAGAAAGAGGTTGTTGATGAGAGGGGAATAGGAGAAAGAGGTTGTTGATGGAAGGGGAAGAGAAGAAAAAGGGCGTGGATGAGAGGGAAGCGGAAAAAGAGGGAGTAGGTGAGAGGGGAAGCAGATAAAGAGGAAGTGGATGAGAGGAGAAGCGGAGAATAAAGGTGTAGATGAGAGGAGAAGCGGGGAAAGAGGATGTGGATGAGAGGGGAAGCGTAGAAAGTGGGTGAGGATGAGAGGGGAAGAGGAGAAAGAGGGTGTGGATGAGAGGGAACGTGGGGAAAGAGGGTGTGGATGAGAGGGGAATCGGGGAAAGAGGGTGTTAATGAGAGGGGAAGAAGAGAAGGGGGAGGTGGATTAGAGGGGAAGCCGAGAAAGAGGTTGTTGATGAGAGGAAAGCAGAGACAAAGGGTGTGGATGAGAGGGGACGCGGGGAAGGAGGGTGTGAATGAGAAGGGAAGCCGAGAAAGAGGTTGTTGATGAGAGAAAAACAGAGAAAATGGGTGTGGATGAGAGGGGACGCAGGGAAAGAGGTTGTGAACGAGAGGGGAAGCGGGGAAAGAGGGTGTTGATGAGAGGGGAAGAAAAGAAAGAGGGTGTGGGTGAGAGGGGAAGATGAGTTAGAGGGTGTGGATGAGATGGGAAGCGGAGACAGAGGGTGTGGATGAGAGGGGAAGCGAGAAAATAGGGTGAAGATGAGAGGGGAAGCGGGGAAAGAGGGTGTTGATGAAAGGGAAAGAAAAGAAAGAGGGTGTGGGTGAGAGGGGAAGAGGAGTTAGAGGGTGTGGATGAGATGGGAAGCGGGGAAATAGGGTGAGGATGAGAGGGGAAGCGGAGAAAGAGGGTGTTGATGAGACGGAAAGCGGAGAAAGAGGGTGTGAATGGGAATGGAAGCAGAGACAGAGGGTGTGGATGAGAGGGGAAGCGGAGACAGAGGGTGTGGATGAGAGGGGAAGCACGAAAATAGGGTGAAGATGAGAGAGGAAGCGGGGAAAGAAGGTGTTGATGACAGGGGAAGAAAAGAAAGAGGAAGTGGGTGAGAGGGGAAGAGGAGTTAGAGGGTGTGGATGAGAGGGGAAGCGGGGAAATAGGGTGAGGATGAGAGGGGAAGCGGTAAAAGAGGGTGTTGATGGGACGGAAAGCGGAGAAAGAGGGCGTGAATGAGAGGGGAAGCAGAGACAAAGGGTGTGGATGAGAGGGGAAGCGGAGAAAGAGGGTGTTGATGTGACGGAAAGCGGAGAAAGAAGGTGTGGATGGGAGGAGAAGCGGAGAGAGATGGTGCGGATGAGAGGAGAAGCAAAAAAGAGGGTGGGAATGAAAGGGGAAGCAGGGAAAGAAGGTGTTGATGAAGATGGTTTTAGTGGAGAGGGCCGAGTTTGGGTGAAAGAGGGGGGAAGAGAGTTTGAATGTGGGAGGGGGAGGGTGTGGATGAGAGAGGGAAGCAGAGATAGAAGGTTTGGACAAGAGAGGGAGGAAGATGTGTTGGGTAAAGAGAAAGACGGTGTTGGTGAGAATGAGATGTAGCGGGTGAGGATGAAAGGAGGAGGAAAGGGGAAAGAGGTTAGTAGATTAGAACGAGAGAAACAGAGAGGGGGGGGGGGGGGGTGACAAAGTATAAAAAGTGAGGGTAGGGATGAGAGCGAGAAGAAGAGGTAGTAAGATTATGTTAATTGGGGTTGGTGGAAAGAATACAAAAACACACACACACACACACACAAAAGGGTTCAAACTGAGGCACAGAAGCGGATAGGAGTAAGATGCAACAGGAGAGGGAGAATAGGGTGTTATGTGAAAAGAGGGTAGTTGAGAGAAAGAGGTAGGAATATGGAAAGATGGGGAGAAACATATCAAGAAATAGAGAGAAAATGGGAAGCTGACTAGATAGTTAAATATAAAGAGGATGAGAGAAGAGTGGTAGAGAATTATATACACTATATTTAATTGGTAGGGATAGTAGTAGAGAATTGGAATACACATATATGAATACGATGGTGGCTCTAAGAACCAAGGAGAGTGACGTGTGGTCGTGCATGGTACGAGATATGTTCTCTTTATTTTTAAAACTGCTACTACTGCTGCTGCTACTTATGTTTCTGATGCTGCTGATGCTGCTTCTGATAATGATGATGATGATGATGATGATGCTGCTTCTGATGATGATGATGATGATGATGATGATGATGAAGATGATGATGATGATGATGATGATGATGATGATGATGATGATGATGATGATGATGATGATGATGATAGCGATGCGATGTATG
This sequence comes from Mya arenaria, assembly GCF_026914265.1. NCBI lineage: Eukaryota > Metazoa > Mollusca > Bivalvia > Myida > Myidae > Mya > Mya arenaria. Next base: position 41,859,913 of record NC_069137.1, on the reverse strand, counting down.
CGATGCGATGATAGCGATGATGAACAATTATGTGGATGATCGAGCAAAATTGATTCGATATTTAGTAAATCAAGGTTAAAAAGTTGAAAAACAAACGTCTTGGAGACCTTGAAGAAACTTTGACGTTCTATTTTCTAACATGATGTAAAGAATATTGTTTTTTAGCAGTATTCGTTAATTGCTGGTACATGTTTACCGTAATGTTTGTTGCATAAAATAACTATGTTTCATATTCAGCTTTATAACCCCATTGACAAGTTTGCATTTTTGCAATTGTTCGCAATAGTGTAGGTGTAAAACATGTCGGGCCAAGTTCTAACTCAATTATTCATTAAAACGTGTTACATAAACACATACTAAGCAGCACACCTCAAGGTCATTGTGTTTGTGAATGTTATTGTTGAAACTAATGACTTTGATTTCTTGTTATGATGCATATTACTGGATATGCAGAATAATTATAACATATATGACATGTTTGCAAAGAGGTCTTCGTCTGGTGTTGCTTGGGCAACTAGCCTAACACAAATCGAAATGAAAAGAAATACATAATGTATCATCAGTAGATGTGTATCTTAAAGCCTATGTTTATGTTCCACAAACCAATTCCTGCATTTTATTTTGTAACAGGCTGCACAAATTGCTTTGTGCATCTGGCAGAGTTTGAACACACAACCTCTCCCTCTGCAGACAGACACTCTACCATGTCACTATAAAAGCTTGCTCTTTAGCAGAACAATTTAAGTGCCACTATATACATATGGAATACCCGGTAACACATTCCCCCTCCATTTTGAAACTCGTCCATGGTTCGAATTTAGACTCGCATACTCGCAAAATGCGAGCGACATTTGGAAATTGCGAGTGACTTTCATTCAAGCTCACAAAATTCTGCGAGTGGCTTTTTCTAGACCGCAAAATGTTAAAAGGAAAGTAGAATAAACATGAACTTAATTCCGCTATGTTGTCGAGTATAAACAGCCTATTAGTGGCATGTTTACGAGTGTAAACAGCCTATTAGTGGCATGTTTACACTACCGGTATTAAGAAGACGGTACGGAGTCACGCTCTAGTAGGTTTTCAAAAATAGAAAAAATACGGAAAAGGCCGAGTTTTATCTCGAATCTTTCCGGGATGCTCCGAGGCGTGCATAATACAAAGTAAATACGAATGACGTAATCACCTAGCTCAATCATTGGCTAAATTTAGCGCTTTTGTGCACTATATGTAAACCCCATCATCCTTTGAATATATTTCCGCCCAACTGTCAAAATGAATAGACTTCGTTGATTGATATATTTCATGGTCCAAAGTATCCATGCTACGTTTACTGTTGCTTTTTATGCCCCCTTTTGAAAAAAGTGGGGTATATTGTTTTGCACATGTCGGTCGGTCGGTCGGTCGGTCGGTCTGTCTGTCTGTCGGTCGGTCGGAATACCAAATGGTTTCCGATCAATAACTTGAGAACGCTTTGACCGAGGGACCTCATACTTGGTATGTGTATTGGTCATCACCAGCAGATGAACCCTATTGATTTTGAGGTCAGTGGGTCAAAGGTCAAGGTCAGTGTGACCTTTACATGAAAAACGGTTTCCGATCAATAACTTGAGAACGCTTTGACCCAGGAACCTCATACTTGGTAGGTGTATTGGTCATGACCAGCAGATGAACCCTATTGATTTTGAGGTCAGTGGGTCAAAGGTCAAGGTCAGTGTGACCTTAACATGAAAAACGGTTTCCGATCAATAACTTGAGAACGCTTTGACCCAGGGACCTCATACTAGGTAGGCTTATTGGTCATGACCAGCAGATGAACCCTATTGATTTTGAGGTCAGTGGGTCAAAGGTCAAGGTCAGTGTGACTGTAAGCTGAAAAAAGGTTTTCTGATTGTCCATATTTTATTTAAGTGTCCAAATCCTACTAACAATTTGGCTCCCAAGGGGGCATAAATGTTTCACTAACATCTCTTGTTTATTTTAAATTTATTATTTTATTGTTTTTAATACTTATAGACTTAATGAAATCTGTAGCGTTCTTGTATGGATATTAAATTACCCGATGGCGAGAGTAAATATACAAAGTGAACAATGTCAAATTATTGGACAGCTTTGTTATCAAAAAGCTGCCAGCATCAGACTAGTCTTTCCATATCCCCCCAAATAGAATAAGCCATCAACAAGTTCTAGTAGTCGAGTCACTCAAGATAGTCATCTTACGATGGCCGTATTATGGGAACACCCATGGCGGGCGGGCGGCGGGCGGCTCCACAATGTTGTCCGCTCTCTAACTTGAACATTTCTCATCCATTTTCAACCAAACTTCATGAAAGTGTTTGTTGGTGAAATATCTAGGTCAAGTTCGATAACCAGCCAAATTGCTTTAGGCACTCCAGAGTTATGGCCCCCTGAATTTGTCAAAATTGGCCATTTTAGCTTTGTCCGCTCTCTAACTTGATCATTTCTCATCCAATTTCCACCAAACGTCATGAAAGTGTTTGTTGGTGAAATATCTCGGTCAAGTTCAATAACCAGCCAAATCGCTTTAGGCACTCCAGAGTTATGGCCCCCTGAATTTATCAAAATTGTCCATTTTAGCTTTGTCCGCTCTCTAACTTGAACATTTCTCATACAATTTCCACCAAACTTCATGAAAGTGTTTGTTGGTGAAATAGCTAGGTCAAGTTTGATAACCAGCCTAATCGCTTTAGGCACTCCAGAGTTATGGCCCCCTGAATTTATCAAAATTGGCCATTTTAGCTTTGTCTACTCTCAAACTTGAACAGTTTTTATCCGAATTTCACCAAACTTGCTACTATAAATGTTTGTTGGTATATATTCTTGGCAAAGTTCTATAACCAGCCAGGCTCTTCAGGATTATGGCCCTTGAATTGGTCAAAATTTGCCATTTTTGCTTTGTCCACTGTCTAATTTGAACAGTTATCATCTGATCTTCACCAAAATTGCTGAAAATATTTGTTGGTAAAATAAATCGGACAAGTATGATAATCAGCCAAATGCCCCGAAGCACTTCAGGATTACTGCCCTTGCCATTTAAGCTTTGTCTACTCTCTAACTTGAACAATTCTCATCTGACCTTCACCAAACTTGCTGAAAATGTTTGTAGCTATAAAATCTTTACCAAGAATGTTTGCCGGTATACATTTTAGCACCTTTTGACTCGAAACCCTCGAATTAAAATAAATTTTTTCTACTGTTAATGCCATATTGTGCCAAATCATTTGCTTCTTGAAAAGCTTGCTTCTCAAAGGGCCAATCTGACAGTAAGTTGTCTTAGAATCCAAGAAAGTATTGATGGGCGTATTTTGTGAGTGTCACTCTTGTTAATATTCATAATATGTCTTAGGTGTTAATTTCTACTTTAATTAGACAATATTATAAGGGAATAAAGCAAATAATAAAATTGCAAGTTGATTTGTCATTTTGCGAGTTGCCTCAAAATGCACTCGCAAAATTTTGCGCGTGCTCCTCAAAGTTAAATTCGAACCCTGTCGTCTTCCAATATTCGGAGACAATGATCAATTTGCAATGACCTTGATGCTCATCGTGCAACACAGGTCCCTCAACGGGATAAGTGATTTTTTTTTTAACTATTTTTAACGCCTGTGCCTTGCAAATTGGGAAAAAATCAACTTTCGGAAAAATACAATGTCTTAATGCAGCCTTTTTCTCTAAAAAATCTTGAAACCTGGGATTTAAAGGGGTTTTGCTTTGTTACTAGGGATTATATTATTGTAACTTCACATTTTTAGGCATTTTGTCCCTATTTTCACAATTCCAAGAGATCTGGCCCAATTCATAAAAAGGTAAAAAAGTGTTAGGCATCAAAATATTTCAACAACCCCTGTTATTTATAATTCAGAATTTGAGCAAGCCCGCACATTATTTTACCAGTGCAGAACTAATGCATGCTTGTGCTTTTTTGCATCCAATGCATGGTATATGTACATATATATTAGAATGTCTTTTAAACATTCCTCTACAATACAACTTATTACTGTTAAGGCAGTGTCACAGTGGATGCAGTGTCAGAAAGATTGGACTCAAGTACATTGCTGGGCAAAAAAATCCCCTTAACAACCAGTACAGATATGTTTAAATGCAAGCTCAAGATCTGAAAATGAATTGAACCCTTTAGGCATTGTTACCCTCAACTGAGTATTTTCACATTTTTAGGCATTTTGTCACTATTTCCATAATTCTATCATCCCTTGACCCATTCAAAGAAAGGTGGGAAAAAACATTGGTATATAATACCACACTTAATATATTGGTAACAAAATTAATATTGGACAATTTATTTACTGATAATTGAAAACATTTCTTCGACACATCAACATTCTTGATGATAAAAATCAACTAAAAAAATGTATGTTTATGTTAAAGACTCAGTGACACTTAGGATTAGGTAATAAGAGAACAAAACTTAAGAGAGAATTTAACGATCATAGAGTCTCAGATAATGTCTTATAAATATATCTTGAGGTCCACACTATGCTTTAAGAAAAACAAAATTTCAAACTCACGTCCACTGATTCACTATATATGCTTTATAGCAGTGCTGTCAAATAAAAAATCACAGCAGTGAGTGAGTACTTGCACATGTTTTAAATGATAAAATAATCTCACTTTTTTCAGAGTTTAGTTGACCATCGGAAGACAATGCCCTGAAAATGTGAATGATTGGAGGGCGAAATGATAAGATGCAGCATCGTGAGTTGACAGTATGGTGTACATTTAGATGATGGAGGGAATTATATAATTATATCATAAGGTATTCAATTATGTGCAATTAGGCCACAAGTAAAATGGTTTGGTTAGGGATACATTCTTTTTAAATGCCATTTTTAATAAATTATTTTTATTTATTTTTTCCATTCTACATGTACATTGAACACCTGACTCCATAAGTCATATATTTTTGATATATATTTCAGATAGTTTTATTAAACATTTGCTGAGAGAAAATGGATGAATTGATGGAGACATTTTGTTCAAGAGAAAGGGACGTTACAGGCTCTTACATGCGAGGTGGTTTAGATATCAGATGCACAGCATCAAAACAGAAGCTTCAAGGTTGTACGAAAAACCTCCTTCAGTTTCAACAGTTTTGCTGTGAATATTTCAATGACGACTTAATTAGATCAGCAGATTTAAAGTCTGATTATTTCAATGACGATTTACTGAGATCAACAGTGTTTAAGTCTGATGGAATGTTTAAAGAATACTTAGATAAAACGATTAACTATAGTGTAGTGAATCCGTATGCAAAGTTCCTAATGTCTTTCAAATCCAACCCAATCTGTAATATACTCAAGACAAGCCAGTCTGAGAAATCATTGTGTGATAGTATTAGTGATCTACTAGATCAAACAGAATTTGCTCAAAATTATTCAATGTTCAAAATAATAAATTGGGCCACAGTAAACAAACGCTACACCAACAGAAATCAGTTTCAAAGCACCAACGAACATTCAATCTTTGATAGTTTAGTTCAAGACATTGCCAGTAGGTTAAGTGTACTTGCTGACAGCAATGATTCAATAATGGAAACCCAAAAATGTTCAGCTGAACATTTTGTGAATGACCGGCCTTCAATTACTTTAAAAGAAAAATGTCAATTTTCTGTCAAAAGTTATGAGAAACTCGAAGCAATAAACAGATTTCAATATGAAATATTTCAACAGGAGATCAATGCAATAGAAAGTGGTATCAATGTTAAACTTGAACAAGACATACCATTGTCAGTAATATGTGATCCAAATGAAATGGAGAAAATGGAGAGCCAGATTGCAATCAATAATGTGCATTCAATGACTTCCCCTAGTGTATCAACTTCAAGAATGAAGATACCAGCGGGATTGTCAAGATTTGTGTCAGTCTGCAAGGCAGAGGAGAAATCGATAGGAGATAAAGTCATTTACACCGGGCAGTCACTTGAAAGTACTGGCAACAGCAGAAATATTGCCACAACTTCCACCAATACATTTGATGATGATGGTGGTGTTGTCAGCAACAACAGCAACAACAATGGTGAACACTATCACCATGAGGAACACCATATCAATGAAAAGGTTTGTTTCATACTTAAGTTATTTATATTAGCTTGATTGTTGAAGAAAGTGATATAAGCTAATAGTGATATAAGCTAATAGTGATATAAGCTAATAGTGATATAAGCTAATAGTGATATAAGCTAATAGTGATATAAGCTAATAGTGATATAAGCTAATAGTGATATAAGCTAATAGTGATATAAGCTAATAGTGATATAAGCTAATAGTGATATAAGCTAATAGTGATATAAGCTAATAGTGATATAAGCTAATAGTGATATAAGCTAATAGTAATATAAGCTAATAGTGATATAAGCTAATAGTGATATAAGCTAATAGTGATTTGTTTTGGAATTATTTTCACCACCTGTTCCTTCCAAATTGGGAATTTTTTCAACTTCAAATGGGAAAACACAAAATCATGCTAAAATAGCAAATATAATAGCAAATATACATGTTTTTACTTTTTTATGCATACATTATGCTGTAAAAGAACTGATTTTGTCAAGATTTTGTATATTTTTTAATAAATTCATTGCTTTTTTATTCATTCACAGGATCTGTATTCAGTTAATTAGGAAAATATAATGATTTTGGGGAAAAATGAACACTTCCGCTAGGGGAAACAGCCTTTAGAAGGCAGTAAATTGCACCAAAAAAATCACTGGCTTATAAGATCACTCTGGAGTCCGTTTCTTGGGCAGAAACCAGAACTGGTGTCTTTTTTGAAAGGCCATGAAAAAGTACCCCTGGTGGGGATCGAACCCACAACCTCTTGAGTGATAGGCGGACACCTATACCATTAGACCACTCTCACCCTCAAAAGGTGTGTTTCTTAATGTTTTACTTTTCGACTGTTTGACCCCATAATTGGCTGTTATTGTTCATTTTAAGATCATAATGTTTTTTGAATAAAAAGTCGAGGCATCGGGGCTTTTTCTATAGTACCCATGGGTCAGACTATCGGACCCATTCCCAAAGCAAAATATAAGATGTTTTTCCCAATCTTATGAAAAATTCCAATCAAAAAAATCTTTACCTGTACTGGTTCATTTTCAACATCCTAATAATTATGTGATGTAAAGTTTTTTTGATCGTTGAACTCTAAAATCATAGGTTTTCATCACTCTCAGAGATGAGTATGAAATATTGTCTGTCATGATTTATTGCAATAGATATTTTAGCCTAAGGATTGATACTTTTGGGGTCTTTTAAAGGGAAAATAAACTAATTTTAAATAATTTCCTTATTTGCAGGAGACTAGACAGCTTTTTCTTTTAACTGTAAAATTTCCCAATTTTGGCATTTTCACGACTCAAAATTTCCCAAAATGTCTAGGGTCTTTTTCCCAAAATGGGCAGAAAAAGCCCAGGGCATTGTCATAGCCATGTTGTCTGGGTCAGCATTGTTGTGCAAACTGGGCTATAACTGACTTCTTGTTTGACTGAAAAAACATGAACAGACAAGCACTGGCATTCGCTATGTGGAGCTCAAAGGGCTTTTTTACCCATTATAATATGAGAAAGACGCCATAGCTCTTCTTTTTTTTGGGGGGGGAAAGCATGTATTTTCAGTTTTGAGTAAAAATTATTGAAAAAAGTACTTTTAAATGTTCAAACAATTTGGAGAAGACAGTTTTATAAATGGATTAAAATATCAATAGCACCTGAAGTAAATATGTCACTCAGAAACATCGTTTAATGAATCTTAAGGATTGCATTATATAACATTTAAAACAAAACAAAAAATATTTTTTGAAAATGAGGAATATATCAGAAGTTACATGGAGTTTGGGGAAAGGCATAGGGTATGGCCCTTTGGGAAGAATTTGGGTATCGGCTACAGCAAAGATGGGTTAAAAGGTCCTGGCTCTTATTTAGCGAGTCAATTCGGCCCTCTAATGATAATTTTGACCAATCAGATTACCACTACTCTAAGTAGTTTCCTACTATCTCTCCATTAGTTTAAAAGCTATGATTATTTATATTAGGGTGGTGGACATCTTGTCAGTTAAAAAAATCAACATAAAAATTGTGTGTATTTTTAGTTTCCTTCATAATTATATTTCAGGGTGTGTATACCACGTGATGAATTGCGTCATAAATGCTACGTCGGAAGGCAATATTTTGCTTCGATTAAAAACTTAAGACAATGATAACTTTTCATTTTCTTTACCATTTTAAATAAAACATAGCGCATTCTATGCAGCTTACGAAGCCCTGCCTTCGGTCTTTTACCAAAATTTGATTGAGAGTTTAGTTTCTTATAACACTTCAACAAACCTTTTCACGATACAGCTGTCTGACGGAGCACTGTCAAAACATTGTTTGGGAAACAGGTTTGTCGAAGTGTTTGATGAAACTAATCACCTTATCAAACTCCGGTTATAAAACAAAGGTGGGGCTCTTTAAGCTGCATAGACTGGCCTTTGTTTCATTTAAAATGGTGAAGTAAGCGAAAAGTTATCTTTGATTTAAGTCTTTATTTTAAGCAAAATATTGCCTTCCGACGTAGCATAATTATGACGTAATTTATCACGTAGTATACACACACTGTATTTTCAAGTGAAAGTTTAACTCCATTTTAAATCAGCTGTATTCTGTAAACAGACTTAATCACTTCATTTCATACATTTACAAATGCATTGAATTAGTCTATAATCCATTTCAAATGCTTTATGATCTCTGAACTGACTGAATTATACTTCATGTTTAAACATTTATAAGGGCATGGAACAAATTTGAACTACATTTCAAATGCTTTATGATCTGTGAACTGACTTACTTGTTTTCACTTCATGGTCGAAAAGTTCAGTAATTGACATAGGAATACTCTCGTGAAATATTTACAAATATTTACCTCCAAGGAAGAGAAAACAATACATTAAAAATATTGATTAACTTGCAATTATTCCTGTATTTCATCCTGAACTCTCACAGAAAAGTTTTATGATAAGCAGTGATCCTCATCTAGTTAAAGGGACTAGACGCCAGATGGTCCAAAAATTGGCAAATACAGTATTTCCTCAAAACAAGCCTAGAATTGGCAATGCAAGCTAGTAGGAGGCTAATTATACATAATGTTACATGATTAAAACAATAAATGCAACAATCATGATGCTGTCTCATCTGTGTTTCCCCATTTAAAAAGCGCATTATGGTTTTCCAGTTTAAATTATATCAGTTTATGAGTACAAATAAATATATACCAATGCTATTTTTAGACTTACTAGGATTAACGTGGTAGAAAACCCTAGTAAATTTCGAATTGGAAAAATGCACAAAACCAAAGATGCATGTGTCGTTTGCGATGTCATACATTAGTAAGTCAGTTTCAGTGCGTTGTACACAATAATGTCAATTTAATGTATTTTTTTCACATTTTTTTTCTTGCAAATGTATCATCTGGCGTCTAGTCCCTTTAAGGATTAATGGCCTGTAAGGTTCTTACCTGAATGCATTATGTTTACATCGACTCTTATATAATATTGAGGCTGCCATAAATGTTTGAAAGCTTGGGAGACAGTTTAAGGGAGGTTTATAAAATGAAAATCATGGATATTTTATTCAATTAGGTTATGACTGTCTTGCTAATTTCCTACTTTGTTAAACACGTCAAGAATATATATTAATATTATATATATTAAAAATACATACATGTATATGTATTAAAGGGACTAGACACCAGATGAAACAACTGCATGAAAAAAAGAAAATGGTAAAAAACTAACATTAAATGATTATTATTGTTTTGTTTTTATAACGCACTGAATCTTACTTACTGATGTATCACATTGCTTGTACGACACATGTATTTTTCGAAGTTTTTGCGTATTTTTCCAATTCGAAAATTTACTTAGTCTGTCAACCATGTACATCCTAGTTAATTTAAAAATGGCGTATGTATGTATTAGTATTAATCATGTGACTTCCACATGCTAAATATACACACTTTAAACTGGTAAACCATTATGCTCTATTTTTAAACGGGTCATTTCAGTTGAGACAGTGACAAAATATTCTTTTTATTCTTGGATTTAAAGGGACTAGACACCAGAAGGTCATAAAATGGGCAAACAGAATTTCTTCAAAACAAGCATAGCATTGTCAATACAAGCTAGTATGTGGCTGATAAAACATCACTTTACATGATACAAAGAATTAGGCAGATTAAAGATAATGCATTGAAATTTAAAAAAAAATGCATGAGCCTTTAGATTGATGACTTACAGTGGTGATCATATTTCTACTTCGCCTTAGGATTGGTGGGTCAATTCCCTTTCTTTCTTTTGTAGGTATCGAACAAGAACAAGATAATCACATCCTTCATAGCCGGGGGCCTGGCAGGGGCCATAGCCAAGACAACGATAGCTCCTCTGGACAGGACAAAGATCAACTTTCAAAGTATACTTTTAATCTGGTGTAGCTTTTTCATGTAGTTATATGTATGCTCAGAATTCAAATTTAATTATAGATTTTATCAGCGCTTATTGCCTCAATATTGCAAGTTTGTACTTCTACCAATAGAAACCTTCCAAACAGTAAAAAAAATAATCTTTTTTTATGTTTTAGCTTGACTGCTGGTAGGTCAAATTAAGTAATACTTTTAGGACCGTCTTATCACTTTTAAAGCTGCACTTTAGAGATTGACTTTTTTATTTTTTTCTCTCAGAGTCAGCTGATTATGTTTGGCATCAGTGGCTTCAAATCAGTCATATAGGATAACACACAATGGAACAGATCTCAATCGTTTGAAAACTGCTGAAATTTTCATTTTTCTTAAAGCTTAAATAACACCTCTAGCCATAAAACATCAATTTTCGAACGTAAATATTAGAAACTGCAATTTGATCTTTTGCCAGCAGTCTGATTATTTATTTCAGACATTTAAATGCCAAATTTGGCTTATTCCAAAACAAAAAATTAAAAAGTTGTCATAATGGTTGATTTGTGTACGCAGCGTTAATACCATTTTCCTGGTGAAATATACAGCATTTCAATAAAACTAAATGTTAAAAATAAAATAAAAATGGCTTTAAAATTGCATTTTATGTACAAAAGAGCCATAAAAAAGTTTGATTTCTGTCATTTCAGCATCAGAGAAGAAGTTTTCACCAAAGAAAGCACTCGAGTTCATCAAAAAGACGTATAACAATGAAGGGTTCCGAGCTCTGTGGCGTGGGAACTCAGCGACTATGGTCCGCATTGTTCCGTACGCCGCCATCCAGTACACTGCACACGAGCAGTATAAAATGTTGCTTAAAACCGACATCAGGAAAAAGTAAGTGAAACTTGGATAGTATTAAATTTGTATTTAGTAATATCATACATTATTTATGAAAAAGTTAAGACTACTGAGGGTCTTCATGCATTATATTGAGTTAGCACACAAACATTTAACGGACGAAAGCAAAAGTTCAGACTCAAGTGCAGTCTTCGTCGTAACTGGGTAGCACGAAGCCCGGGACAAGTAAATACTGTTTTCGGGCAAGTCAAAATTCCCAGGTGGTTGCCCAAACGGGCAAGTGCATTTTTTTGAAATTTAGATCCCTCTATTTTCATAATTTCTTCAGCAACAATTCACAAATCCTGATTGAATGTTATTATTATATTGAAATATTGGCTTTCACACATTCACATTCAATACATAAATTGGTTATTTTGGGCAAGTAAAACCGTTTTTTTGGCAAGTGGTTTTCTTCAATTACTTGCCCGAAAGGACAAGAGCTGAAAAAAATTAAGGCAAAGACTGCAAGTGGCAAAACTGCGAATCTTCATTTCATTGTAACTTTCTTTCTGGTTAAACTTATTTGTTTTAAAGCAATTGTAAAAAAAAACATTACATCATAATATAAATCACTTTAGTTGGCATGATGCTTTGTGAGAGTGTGGCCCTGATTTCTCGAAACTTGACTGGTGTGGATCATAAAGTGTGGATTATTATTTTATTTTTGTATTGTTTCAGACATCTACCTCCAGTACGACGAGCCCTAGCTGGGTCAATGGCCGGTGTATCTGCCACTAGTCTTACATATCCACTTGACTTTGCCAGGGCACGAATGGCTGTCACTGCAAAATCCAAGTTAGTTTTTCGTATGCTCATGAAATAAATAGGGCCAGACACATTGGTTGACTAAAGAGATGCTGGGTAATAAGCGATTGTTACACTAACTTGTCTTAAATATCCACTGGACTTTTCCATGGCACATTTGGCTGCCACTGCATAATCCAAGTCAGTTTTTCATATGCTCATAAAATAAATAGGGCAAGACACATTGGTTGACTAAATAGATGCTGAGGTTTTCATATGCCCATAAGATTGAAAGGGCTGACACATTCATTTGGTTAACTTAATAGACAGCTGCTGGTTAACTAGCTTGTCCTACATATCTACTAGACCATGTCAGGGCAAGCATATCTGGAACTGCAAAATTCAAGTGTGTTTTTCATATGCTTAAACGAAAAATTATATTAAAATAGGGCTAACATTGGTTAACTTTATAGACAGAATATGTTGGTTCATCAACGATTGTTACAGCTAATTGGCTTACATATCCACTGGACTTTGCCAGGGCAAACATGGCTATTACTTAAAAAATACGAGTTGGTTTTTCATATGCTGGTAATGTAAATAGGGCTAGACATATTGGTCACATTAATAGACAAAAAATGCTAGGTGGTTGGCCATTGTTACAGTCACTAGTCTTACACATCCATTAGACTTTGCTTGGGCAAGCAGTTATTTGAGGGTATTCCCCAACCTGATCGGCTCCCTTAGTTTGGTAATATGATGTAATGTAAAGTTCTTATTACTTCTTGTATTATTTCAAATGAAAAAAATGAGCTTTGGCGTAATCATTGGCATCCTGCAAAAACTTTAACCGTAATTGTTACTCAAAAACAATTAAAGATATCTAAGATGTTCAAATAAAACTTGAGCAATACATATATGCCATATTTCTGAGGGGATTTTGGTCTGAATTCCAGGCGATTTTGATTTTACACCAGGGGATTTTTACGCGACGAAAATTTGCGCAATATCTGCATTTATAATATAAGAATAAATACAGAAATACACTCAAATTCCAATAATTTTTGGACTTAGTTATCATGGTCCTTCATGGAATTTCAACCTTATAATATCATTGAAGCTTTTCACTGTCAACCTTAAGCAAGTTTTGAAAAATGGCATGTATGGCAATATATGTGGCCAGTGAGAATACGCACATGTTTAGAAAGGTCCATAACTCTGACTTATTATCAAGTCATGGCCTTTTTTTGCTCCGTGTTGCTATTGTTAATAGATATGTTAATCTTTGGAAAGAGATGGCAGTTTAAAGCAGAGGCAAGTGCTTTAAATATTTCTGGCTCTTGTATCTTCTCAGGAGACTGTTCCTTGACCTATTTTTAGTAACATGATGTAATATTCTATTTATAGATATGGTAATATAGTCACAGTGTTTACAGCAGTATGGAAGGAGGAGGGATGGCGAATTGTAATGCGGGGGTATACACCAACTGTGATAGGCTCTTGCATCTATTCAGGAATCAGTTTCTTCACCTATGAAACGCTGAAGAAAGAGCATGCCAGTAAGTGGGAATTTTGATATATTGACGCCATTCTTAATTTATTGTTTTGTTTAAGTATATAGACGGCCGACTTACCAAAACGTCTTGACTTATACTGCTTTGCGTCGCATCCATAACAACTTTCGTAATAGCTTGTATTAAATGGCAATGAATGTAAGTTTCTTCAGCAAAAAGTTTAACACTCATCAGTAGGGTAAAATAATGTCAGTGTCAAGTTATATTACACTGAGTGTGATGGTTGTATTACAATTGAAGCAAGAAACCCTTACATGTCTGCTATTAGCCTCAGGGTAGATCCATTGTAATGTCGCTCATTCATTGGTGTTTTGGGAATTTCCTGAGAGCATTTATAACATCTGTTGATTTTGGGTTTGTTGAGTTCAAAACTGATTAAGAAGATATATTATAGTTGCTTATACATATTTTGTTAACCCCAGGTTATTCTATAGTTGCTTATACATATTTTGTTAACCCCAGGTTATTCTATAGTTGCTTATACATATTTTGTTAACCCCAGGTTATTCTATAGTTGCTTATACATATTTTGTTAACCCCAGGTTATTCTATAGTTGCTTATACATATTTTGTTAACCCCAGGTTATTCTATAGTTGCTTATACATATTTTGTTAACCCCAGGTTATTCTAAGGGGGTGGATCCAACGCCGTTCACTCGCTGGTGTTTTGGGGCGTGTGCCGGCATCCTGGGTCAGTGCACATCTTACCCCCTCGACATTGTACGCAGAAGAATGCAAACTGCCGGTATGTTGTTTCTAAAAGTTAGCATGTCTTTTCGTAAGCGTGTCTTTTATTCTCAAAGATGTCAAGTTCAGGGGCGGTATTAATGAAACTTCTTGAGTCATTTTCTAACTTAAAGCTGTACTCCCACAGATATACCATTTTTACAACTTTTTTATTTTTTGTCTTGGAAAGAGCAATTTTTTGCATAAATATCTACAAACCAATGATATGAGATTGCTGACAAAAAATCAGATCGTAGATTTTCATATTTCCGTTCGAAAATTAATGTTTTATGGCTTAAACCGTTACCCCTTGGTTTAAGAAAAATGCTTAAAACATCCATTTTGAACTTAAATATAAAAATCTGCAATCCAATTTTTTGTCAGCAGTCTCATATAACTGGTGTCCATGGATTTTCGCCAAAATTGGCTCGTTCCAAGACAAAAAATAAAAAAGTGTCAAAACGTTCAATCTGTGAGAGTGCAGCTTTAAGTCATTCTCTAAAGTTAAGTATCATACTTATCAAAATAAGATATTATTGCTTCATAATATCTAAAATACTTAATCAAATGTCAAGACAAAGAGGTCGAAAAAGGTATTAACTACCAACTCAGTCAAATGTATTTACACATTATTCAAACCCACAATCATTGTCTAAGGTAGTTGGTGACATATTTGATATCTTAATTAGTGAATCAGTGTTTTTCTGCAATGTTTAATCATTGATTTGATTCAAGCTACATATTTTTATGATTTTTTTTTTAACTTAAATAAATTTGCTTTAGTTAAGAAATGATTTTTAATGAATAAGGCCCCAGGCCCCAATTTCTCGAAACTTCTTAAGCTTAACAGGCTTAAGTAGCTTATTTCAATTAGCCAAAATACATACTTAAATTGAATTTTGATAAATGAAAAATGGTTTATTGTGATAATCATATTGATAATTCCTATCTAAAGCATAAAAATTCTTAAAGAAGTTAATATTATGCAATTTATTGAACACCAAAAATAGTGAGCTTAGCTTAATCCTGTTATAAGATACTTAAGAAGTTTCGAGAAATTGGGGCCAGGTATTTTCATAACCCTCTAGCCTTCTTGGTCCTCGAGACTGTACATAGACTGGCTGTGAATCCAAATTCCAGGAGCTTTTCCCCCTTTTACCATGGGATATGGCATGTATGCATAATAGAATTGTGAAGTTTGATATATTCCGCAGGGGACAGAAGCAAACTATTTTTGTTTTGTTTTCGTAGCCTATATATATTTTAAACATGTACAACTTAGTGTTAAGTCTGTAGTTAAAACTCTACCTTATACACATAACAAATTTTAAATCAAAATGCAGTTTATGGTTTTGAAAGAAACAACATTATTATGTCTCCCCCTCTCTGGGGAAGACATATTGTTTTTGCCCTGTCCGTCAGTCCGGTAGTCCGTCAGTCCGTCCGTACGTCACACTTCGTTTCCGATCGATAACTGGAAAACCGCATGACCTAGGATCACCAAACTTGGTAGGGAGGTTGGTCGTGAGGTGTAGAGGATCCCTATTGTTTTTGGGGTCACTAGGTCAAAGGTCAAGGTCGCGGCGACCCCCAATATAAAAAACATTTCTGCTCAAAATCTTGAGAACGGTTTGACCTAGGTTCACCAAACTTGGTAGGGAGGTTGGTCATGAGGTGTAGAAGATCCCTATTGTTTTTGGGGTCACTAGGTCAAAGGTCAAGGTCGCGGCGACCCCCAATGTAAAAAACATTTCCGCTCAATAGTACGTCACACTTCGTTTCCGCCCAATAACTATAGAACTCTTAGACCCAGGAACTTCATACTTGGTATGCTAGTTGGTCATGACTAGTAGATGACCCCCATTGAATTTGGGGTCACTAGGTCAAAGATCAGGGTCAACGTGACCTTGAGGGGAAGAAACGGTTTCCACTCAATAACTAAAGATCCTTTGGGTCCAGGAACTTCATACTTGGTATGCTAGTTGTTCATGACTATTAGATGACTCCTATTGATTTTGAGATCAAAAGGTCAAAGGTCAAGGTTACCTTCAGGTAAAAAATGTTATGTTGGCAGTGACCTTAAGCTTAAAAATGGTTTCTGCTCAATAACTAAAGAAAGCTTGTACCCAGGAACTTCATAGTTGTTCATGACTAGTAGATGACTCCTATTGATTTTGAGATCAGTAGGTCAATGGTCAAGGTCACCGTGACCTTGAGGTGAAGAAACTGTTTCCGCTCAATAACTAGAGAACGCTTGCAACCAGGAATTTCATACTTGGTATGCTAGTTGGTCATGACTAGAAGATGACCCATATTGATTTTGAGATCACTAGGTCAAAGGTCAAGGTTGCCATGACCTTGAAGTGAAGAAAAAGTTTTCGCTCAATAACTAAAGATCCTTTGGTTTCAGGAACTTCATACTTGGTAAGCTAGTTGTTCATGACTAGAAGATGACCCCTATTGATTTTCAGATCAAAAGGTCAAAGGTCAAGGTTACCTTCAGGTAAAAAATGATACGTTGGCGGTGACCTTAAGCTTAAAAATGGTTCCTGCTCAATAACTCAAGAACGCTTGTACCCAGGAACTTCATTCTTGGTACGCTAGTCGGTCATGACTAGTAGATGACCCCTATTG
Organism: Mya arenaria; assembly: GCF_026914265.1. Taxonomy (NCBI): domain Eukaryota; kingdom Metazoa; phylum Mollusca; class Bivalvia; order Myida; family Myidae; genus Mya; species Mya arenaria. Next base: position 41,842,875 of record NC_069137.1, on the reverse strand, counting down.
ATTTTGAGATCAGTAGGTCAAAGGTCAAGGTTGCCATGACCTTGAGTTGAAGAAATGGTTACCGCTCAGTAACTAAAGAACACTTGCACCCAAGAACTTAATACTTGGTATGCAAGTTGGTTATGTAGATGATCCCTATTGATGTTGTGATCAGTAGGTAAAAGGTCATAGTCACGATGACTGTGAGCTGTAAAATGGTTTCCGATCAATAATTGAATAACGCTTGCGCCCAGGAACTTCATACAATGCAAACTTCGTTTACATTTTCCATGATTAATCAACAACACTTTCTTCTCTTCACTATTTAATATAATCGAATAAACCAAACTTCACTGTTGGTTTGTCTCCAGTCCAAAGTTACAAATTTCATGTCCATCATTTATTTTTTCTCAGCTACGACCACACAATAGGGGAGACAAGCGCTTTTTCAAAAAAGCAATCTCTAGTTATTAATGTAGTTAAAGTGACACTCTTATTCAAAAACAATACATACACATGTAAAACAAACATCAATTTTGAGTGAAAAACCTTTAACTACTTCCAAAATAATTCATTCATGAAAAATATTAATAACCTAAAACAAGACTGTAACAGTGTATTTAATAGCCGAAAACGCAAAAATATTAAATGATTTGTTTATTCCAAAAGATTTATAGCGATCTGCTTATCATCTCATAAGGTAAAAATACCATGTCTTCTGCACCTTTCTTGCAAATTAAACTCGGTAAAAAGTAGTTAGATGTTAGAATTAAAACCTTAATGATTAGGAATGGGCAAAGTGAGTGAAGCTTAATGATTTAGCCTAGTACTCAAATTTTCGTAATAGTAAGGTGGCCTGAATTAAAACCTTAATGATTAGGAATGGGCAAAGTGAGCGAAGCTTTATGATTAAGCCTAGTACTCAAATTTTCGTAATAGTTAGATGACCTGAATTAAAACCTTAATGATTAGGAATGGGCAGAGTGAGCGAAGCTTAATGATTAAGCCTAGTACTCAAATTTTCGTAATAGTTAGATGACCTGAATTAAAATCTTAATGATTAAGAATGGGTAGAGTGAGCGAAGCTTAATGATTAAGCCTAGTACTCAAATTTTCGTAATAGTTAGATGACCTGAATTAAAACCTAAATGATTAAGAATGGGCCAAGTGAGCAAAGCTTAAGCCTAATACAACTAGTACCTAGGACGCACAGCTTCTGTCCCCTTTTGAGTTATTCCTTCCTCAACTATCTTTTTTATTTTCCGTTTCCAGGGGTAACCGGTCACTCCTTAGACTACACCACGATCCTGGGAACGGCACGCAGGGTCTACCAAAGGGAGGGTATCAAGGGCGGACTGTATAAAGGCTTGTCTATGAACTGGATAAAGGGCCCTGTATCCGCAGGCATTAGCTTCATGGTGTTCGAAACGGTTCAGCGCTGGTTAAGAAAGTGGCCAGTGTTCCATATAAATGAGGACTGATTTGATATGACAGCTTTAAATATGGAAAGTTTAACGCCCCTGAGGAAAATTTACTGTTGATTAGCGTTGTGGTGTTTGAAACAGTTCAGTGCTGGTTAAGAAAGTGGCTAGTGTTTCATATTAATGAGGACTGATTTGATATGATGGCTTTAAAGATGGAAGGTTTTATGCCCCAAAAGGAAATTTACAGTTGATTTGAAACTGTTATATGAGAAAGTTGCCCCTATTTCTATTGAGGACAGATATGATTGGACAGCTTTAAAGATGGACAGTTTTACACCCCTCAAGTTAAAAATTCACAGTTGACTCTGATGTGTTTCCGAAACTGTTCAATGCTGATTGAGAAAATGGCAGGTGTTTCATAATAGATGATTACTGTGGTTAAAGAACTATGAAAGACCAGGGGTCATGTTTACGACCCATGCTCAAGCCTGATTTCAGACTCAGAAAAAGACATAACTTATGTTACATTTTATTACACAACTTGTGTTAACAATGAAAATACTTTGGAAAGGTAATAAATTTATCATTATGCATAATAATGCACTGCTAGAAAAAAGAGTTAAAATTAGATAAAGATCAGCCATTTTGAGTTTCAGTCTATACACACAGACTTCAAACTGTTTGTAAACGTTGGTATTGGCCTGTGTTGTTTTCTGTATTGAATACAGACAGTACCATTGTTTGGTTCAGAAAATGACTGTTGTTCAGTACAGAGATGATTGTTGTTATAATGGACAGACATTGTATCCAAGACAGGGCATGGAAAACCTTCTTACTAGCCTAGTAAGATAGTGAGTAAATTTGGCTTCATAGAGTGTTTTTGATCAGCATTGGTTCTTGTCCTGTTAAGCTCTTGTCGAGAACATCGCATTTTTTTCATTTAAGTTAAAATCTTACACAATGTCACAATGTCAAGATAACTTACATTCTCACAAGATGTCAGAATAATTTTCATTCTTAGATGATGTCAGAATGACTTAACAATCTTAAATGATGTCAATTTCGGATAAAGAGGGTTCAATATATATCGGGCATTGTCGTGATGGGTACAAGAGCATTTTTTATTTTTAGAAGATGCAATGTGTATTTTTCAATTTGGGCATATGGCATTATAAAGGACATATTACATGTTGGAAAGTCTAAGAAATAACGAACTGCTCATAATGAGTTTATGAAACCTACTTAATGTTATATTTGTTGTATTTATCTAAATTCTTTAAATATATTTCTCTTTTGATGTTGTTGTGTGATATTTTGAATCATTAAAATACAAGTAGTCTTATTGTTTGGGCCCTTGCTTTGTGCCCCGTAACAGGGTTTATTTTATGCCCCCCTTCGAGGAAGAGTGGGTATATTGCTTTGCACATGTGGGTTGGGTGTGGTTCGGGGGTCATCAGGTCTAAGGTCAAGGTCACAGTGACCTTTAATGGGGAAAAATGTCAAAGCTTGTTCGAGTGATAACTCAACAATGCCTGGACCTAGGCTCATCAAACTTGACATTGAGGCTTGGCCTGACAATTAGATAACCCCTATTGATTATAGGGGTCATTGGCTTAAAGGACAAGGTCACAATAACCTTGAATGCTTAAAGGTTGTCCTAGTGATAACTCGACAACGCCTGCACTCATGGCCCTCAGACTTGACTTTGATGTTGGGCCTGACCAGTAGTTGACTCCTATTGTTTTCAGGGTCAATGGTCAAGGTCACAATGACCTTGAACACAAACTCGACATTTCCCAGACCTATGGTAATCAAACTTGACATGAAGTTTGGGCCTGACCAGTCGATGATCCCTATTTATTTAACGGGTCAAAGGTCAAGGTCACAGAGACTTTGAATGTGAAAAGGTTTTAGTGATATCTTGACAATGCCTACAACCATGGCCCTCAAACTTGACATGAAGGTTGGGCCTGACCAGTAGATGACCCCTATTGATTTATTAAGGTCAAAGTGACCTGCAACGCAAAAACCTTGCCTGTGTGAAAGCTCAATAATGCTTGTACCCATGACCCTCAAACTTGACATTTAGGTTGGGGGTGATCAGTAGATGTCCCCTTGGATCTTAAAGTCATAAAGTTGAGGTCAAGGTCACAACTCTGGTCATTAAAATTACATCATATCTACTCAATTCCTTCTGCTAAGAGGATACATGTTTATCTGCAAAGATCAGTCATTACCTGAGCATAATTAAAATCTGTACCTAAAATCCCCATACTTTTAATGGTCATTATCTTAAACTGCCTCAAAAGGCATCCAACGCCAATGACAAATCAGCTGTCATTTTGGTCCATGCATAGTTCATTCAATTATCCAAATATTCTTGACCTCATGGGGGTGCATAATGTTTGACAAACATCTCTTATTGAATATTAGACTACTTGGCTTGTCCCTGTATGTTTCATTGTATTTATATATGAATTCTTTATCTACATTTTTTGCATATTATATTTATATATATATGTGTAAGTTTTTTTCCTCACAAATACACAAAATGGATGTTTTTTCACATATATCAATAATAGCTGTATGTACTTCACATAGAAAGTTAGCTACAGTTGGATAAATTGTGTCAAGTGAAATACAAACTTAACGTTAGAGTTTATTGTAAAGTCTTGTCTTCAAAAAGTTTCATTTTGCCTACAAAGCTATTTTGAATTGTCTATATATTTAAAAAGCACATTCAACGAATTATATTTCCGGAGTTATAATTTCTTGATTGTATTTAAAATTTTATTTATAAATTGTTAAAATTAAATAAAGTGTTTTGTTCATTTATATCTTCTTGTTATTATAATGACTGATGAAATTTATTCAGCCATAAGTTAGACTGTTATAGGGTACATCAAATAGTTCAGAGTATAAATTATAACATGTAAATGATATAATATTTTTAACTTTGTCATTTTACTCAAAAAAAAATATTGAAACATATTGTTCAAGCCTTTGTTAGAACACAGGCTCTTCTGTATCTATTGTGGTTTTGCATGTTTCTTACCTCATATCAGAATCTTTTGAAGGACCCTCGAATGTCTCTTTTTGTTTATGATTTGGTAATGTTAAAGGGACTAGACACCAGATGGTCCAAAATCGGAAAATACAGTATTTTCTCAAAACAAGACTTATATATAGCTCTAGACCTTTCAATATGAGCTAGTATGAGGCCAATAATACACTATTTTACTAGATTGGAATAATATTTTATCGCTGTCACAGCTTACTTTACCCGTTTAAAAATAGCTCATGATGGTTTCCCAGTTTATAATGCGTATATTTACGGTAGTCTGTAAAGGTCCCGTTATTAGTACAGATACAATTACCGACGCTATTTTTAATTTTACTAGGATTTACGTGGTAGTCAAACCCAGTAAATTTCGCATTGAAAAATTATGCAAAAACGGCGAAAGATACATTTGTCGTAAGCCATGTGACACATCAGTGAGTAAGAGTCAATGCGTTGTACACAACGATATCAATTTTATGTATTTTTTTGACAATTTTCTTTTTTTTCTTATAATGGTATCATCTGGTGCTAAGTCCCTTTAGTTGTCATAGATAAGATATTGTAAACAAACAAATCATTATTAAAATTATGTCATAATTTAGAATTATATTAAATGGAATATTAATTAGATTTACCTGCCTGTTTATTATACTTATTTCAGTGAATTTTACCACTGTGTAATATGTTAAATAAATGATTGTTACTGATAGAAATGCTAGATATGTTTATGAAATAAAATAAGAATGAAAATTTACAGAATATTTGTTCTACTATTTCGATCAAATACAGACCATGTACAGTGTCGGACCACCAAGCTTGCTTGGATGTCCCTCTACAAAAATACAACAAGGGGTCACCGTTAATTAACAACAGCATCATCAAAATGGCCACTATTGTTTTGCTTTAAAAAAATCTTTGAAACTACCAGGCCAAATTCAATAAAACTTTACAGGTAGCTTCATTGCATAAGATATGTTTAAATTGCAATTTTTTTTAATGCTTTATTACAGAGTTGTGGCCCTTTGCGTTTTAGGGCCCTCTTGTTAAAAATCGCACGTTGAAAGCGTTTGTAATGGTTAAATGTTTTTCAACTATACTTACAATAATTAACACCCTGGAAAACCACGGGGGGGGGGGGCGTGGTTACAATTGACTGGTGCATTACCTTTACTATCAGCCATTATGTTCTCGTGTAGTTCTCGGTCCTCCCGGTTGGTGGGTAGTGTGGAACAATGTTCTCGGACCTTATTTGTGTCGTTAGGGCGATTGTATCTAACATGCTAAGGTCAGACACATAAGAACAAGACGAACAAAAGCGCCGAAAGACGCCCACACCTCTCACCTTATACAGGAGCAAGTATGAAGAAATAGTGCTTAGAATATAACCTACGTTTTCAGTTTATTTTGATAACTGAATAAAGGCTATGAGAAAATGTCCATTTTTTCTCAAAACATTGTCAAAAATCTTTACTATAGCGGTTTGTTTAAAAACAACTTAGTATCTCCCTTAGTGTCTTACAAAGCTCTTGGGCTGCTGAGTTCACGCTGCTAGACTGCCATGCTACCAGGCTGCTTACTTAGCGCTGCCAGTCTGCCAGACTGCAAACTTCACTGTCATACTGATACCACTATGTAACGACTGTCTAAGGGAAACAATATATATACACATTAGCGTAAAGAGTTTAAACTTTATTAATTTTATTCATTTTACAACGATTGTGAAGAAAGTTATATTTACTTATGCTCACTAAGTCACTCTCATCGGCAGGATGTTGTGCGAGGGTGGTCTTGGATTGTTGGGGAAACCGGAGTACCCGGAGAAAACCCACTTGTCCGGTTTGGTGACCACCAAACAAACTCACATGCCCCCAGACCGGGAATCGAACCCGGGTCGCCTTGGTGAGTTGCGAGTGTGCTAAAACCACTTACACCTTAAACATGTTAAAACACGAGTTTACAGTAATATGCATAAAAAGATATTCGTATTTTGTCAGATGGAAAATCAACTGCCACGTCATATTTGAAACCAGTTAGGAAAAAAATTACGAAAATATGAGAAAGATAAGGCTGGAACTATAGCTTATACAATCCCTCTCGCGTATATTTTCTGCGAAGACACCAGGCCCCAATATCTCGAAACTTCTTAAGCTTAACAGGCTTAAGTCGATTATTTCAATTAGCCAAAATACATACTGAAAATGGATTTCGATAAATGAAAAATGAATTATTTTGATAATCATACAGATAATTCCTACATAATTTCTAAAACTTCTTGAAGAAGTTAATATAACACAATTTATTGAACAACACAAATAGTGTGATTAGCTTAATCCTGATAAAAGGGACTTAAGAAGTTTCGAGAAATTGGGGCCAGTACCAGTGTCCATTTTGTGAAACCATGGGTATGTACCTGTATTGGAGATTGAACCCACAACCTCTCGGTTGAGTGGTAGACACATTGGGAACTGGGCATTTCGTACCCTGACCAATTCGTACCCTCCATTTTGGGTCATTTCGTACCCTTTAGATATCCATTTCGTACGTATCCGACCTATAGTCATGTCATACCCTGACCAGTTCGTACCCTCCGAATTTTGGTCATTTCCTACCCTTCGGATGGCAATTTCGTATCCGACCAATAGTCATTTCTTACCCTGACCATTTCGTACCCTCCGTTTTTGGTCATTTCGTACCCTTAAGATAGCCATTTCGTATCCGACCTATAGTCATATTGTGAATAAGAAATCACGATCACTTCGCTGCGCTCCGCTTCCTTAAGTTACTTATGCACGAAGAAATTGCTTAATAAACTCTAACCTATACTTGTATGAGACCGCCGGTGTAACCAACGTTACATACTTGAATGCCGTATTGGGAAATATCGGAAAGTATTGGTCATGTATTTCGCTGTATTAATTGGAAGTTGTTCCTAAGCTGAATGTAACAACAATGTTAATTGATTGTAGTGTTTTAAAGTGTAATTTGTATTACGTATTTCAAATTGATACCAAGTGAAGTTAAATATTTCACAAATAATCAAAATTCCTTTGGTTAAAATGCTGAATTAAATTTACTACACAATCCACTTGCAATGCCGCAAAATGAAAGAATTATGACATTTTAAACCGTCCATATACTCCGAGGTTGTTTTCTATGAAAACATGCAGAGGTGTTCCGATTGACCCCTTATTAGCCGATGTGTTACATACGTCACAGATATACTGTCAGTTGTCCATATTGCACTTAAATATAAAACAGTTAATAAAACATGCATAAATATACTAAACACTTAAAGGGACTACTGTTTAAAATATAATAATTATATGCATAGTTTAACTACGCCCCACCAGGACAACATCCACTAGAATACAAATATGATGGATGCATACTTTAACTACGCCCCACCAAGACAGCACCCGCTAGAATACAAATATAATGTATGCATACTTTAACTACGCCCCACCAGGACAACATACACTAGAATACAAATATATTGTATGCATACTTTAACTACGCCCAACCAGAACAGTACCCACTAGAATACAAATTTTATGTATGCATACTTTAACTACGCCCCACCAAGACAGCACCCACTAGAATACAAGTATAATGTATGCATACTTTAACTACGCCCCACCAGGACAACACACACTAGAATACAAATATATTGTATGCATACGTTAACTACGCCCAACCAGAACAGTATCCACTAGAATACAAATGTTATGTATGCATACTTTAACTACGCCTCACCAAGACAGCACCCACTAGAATACAAATATAATGTATGCATACTTTAACTACGCCCCACCAAGACAGCACCCACTAGAATACAAATATAATGTATGCATACTTTAACTATGCCCCACCTGGACAACACACACTAAAATACAAATATAGTGTATGCATACTTTAACAACGCCCCACCAGGACAGTACCCATTGAAATAGAAATGTAATGTATGCATACTTTAACTACGCCCCAACAGGACAGCACCCACTACAATACAAATACAATATATGCATAATTTAACTTCGCCCCACAAGGACAGTACCCACTAGAATACAAATATAATGTATGCATATTTTAACAACGCCTCAACAGGACAGTACCCACTAGCATACAAATACAATATATGCATGATTTAACGCCACCCCACCAGGACAGTACCAACTAGAGCAGTATATATTTCGAGTAATCCGTGTCAATGCAACGCATATTAAAGCATCAGCAAATATTATACTGTGTATTCATTGTATTGTATTCGAACAATGCTTTCTAGCCCCCGGGCACGTGAATATTTCGGTATGAATGAATGGAGGGTCGGGTGGTCAGCATTGCATGTACATTGGTCACTCAGGTGAAGGCAGGAGAGGTACAAGACGGATGTTTCGTAATGGCTGTCATCAGGACAAATGTTTCTGTTTATAGGTATTTGAGTGCGTTTTAAATGCATTATGCTTCCTGATATTACTATTGGTTGGACTTTATGTAAATGAATTGTTATCCGAAGCGGAACTTATCTGTATATGAACGTACATTGAGTCACCATCGCAAGATAACTTCGCAGGATCAAACATAAACTCCCGCGTACTGGCACAAAAACTACCCCGCACCCCACGTCAAGTTGTCAACTCCACCACTGTACTGCTTAATGACGCCATAATGATTTACAGGTAATTTCAATTTTGCTCACATTGTATACTAATAGCCAAAAGTATTGTCCGGTCTACAAAAACTACAATATCCAAAAGACTTGTCCGGTCTACAAAAACTACAATATCTGTTTTGTTTTATATCGCACACTCATAAATTTAGTATCGATGGAAAACGGACATTAATATGCATTCAATGAAAAAACGAATTTTGGAATTTGCGCCAGTACTGCCGGTACAGTAATGTGTTGAAAATTGGCAAGGCACAAATGAAACCCATACCGGACAAGACTTTTGGCCATTAGTATAGTATTATGTACATTCGGAACTCCTCGGCCATTTTTTTCAAAAACAAACTCGGATGTATGCAGGTATATCAGTTGAAGTAGTTCGTAAATTTTTGAATTATATCATTAATTAAATGTAGTATTTTAGAGTTGTATTTATTGATCTAAGTTTAAATTGATTGCCATTGAATTGTATTATTGCAAACATAATTAAATACCCCAAGAGTTAAGTCACAAAGTTTAACTGCTAAATAAAATTACTACGCGATCTACTTGCAGCGGACTTAAAAGTACCACTTTTTAGTATGTAAACCGTCCAAACACATCCGACGTTGTTTTTGAAAAAAAAAGGCCGAGGAGTTCCGAATGGTATTATGCAGTGTTTGTGGGTTAACCAGAACCAGAGCGTAGTGCTTAGATAAGATTTATTTAAAGTCGGCAAGACAGATATACAGACAACATAAGCTCTGTTGAGCCTTTATAACCGACATTTTAGCAAATGTACATGGTTAACATATATAAAGCAGCTCTACAAGAGAGTAAAACATACATAATTACAACATAAAAACCATGGGAGACATGCTAATCTTACAAAGAGGTTTGAAAGAGCTTAAAAAATATTAGTACAAGATAAAAATAAATGTAAAGGGCACACACGTGTTTGTTTTAAAAATGGCATAAGAAATCACAATTTCAGCTCAAATTAGATTTGAAGTGACCTGATTAGCATGTTACTCATAGTAAATAAAATTAAATCAGTTTGTTTTTTGTTCATTGAAGGCCACATTGTAAATATGAAGTTATTTTGGTTGAACCTGTAATTATGTCATAATGCGTATATCCATATTCTAAATAAAGATATTATTATTATTTCTATTATTATTATAGTTGGTATAAATTATTACATATTATATTATTACTGACCTGGCACACTAAACTACACAATAATGCTAGGTTACAGGTATCCTGGCTATAGAAGATAAACAAACATGCATGATATTTTCTAAAATAGTGCTCGTGTTTCCAAGTTTACCACAAGAACGCAAAATCTCTTTTGCATTTTAATTCACGACAAAAGTAAAACAATGAAAACGTTTTGCACAATTAAGATAAAAAAAATAATCAAAACGCACGTTTCGCTAAATAGGTAATTTTATATTTCATGAGCTTGAATTTAAAGCTGCACTCTCACAGATTTACCATTTTTAAAACTTTTTTTAATTTTTTGTCTTGGAAAGAGCAATATTTACTAACGGTCTAAGAAATATGCATAAAACATCAAGTTTTGAACTTATTTATAAAAACCTGCGAACTTATTTTTTGTCAGCAGTCTTTTATAACTGATTGCAATGGATTTTCGCAAGAATTGGCTCGTTTCAAGACAATACATAAAAAAGTTGTCAAAACGTTCAATCTGTGAGAGTGCATCTTTAAGAAATACACATGAAACAAACTTACATTTTCTTTTGGGCTAAGACTTCTTTGCATCTATCCTAAGACATCTAACCCGAGTATCAGAAACTATTTGATTCATTTCTGTGTATATATATGTTGTCATAAATATGATATTGCACATTGGTGCAGACATTTTCCGAAGCGGACTGCGTTTAAATGAGATTACTGATACTATTTTAGGAGAGGCTTATGAAATATAAAATGAAAATTATTATCATGAAAAGTTAAACAGTAAAGGTACGTTATAACAAAATGTCAAGTACCCGTATGTGGTCTAGGATGCACTCAATACCACAGTTATCTCCCCTGCCCCTCCGTTGACCAAGATCCGGATGTTAATACAGAAAAAAAGAGTGCCTGTGTTCAAATACAATAGTTTATTAAAAATGAATTAAAGAGAAGAAACGGGTGCTCTATTTTCATAAAACTGAACATAACCTGACTCTGTATTAAAAAAGAAATGAGTTTGTACTGTAAATAATGGAAAAATCATTGCCTGTGGAACTCTATAAATTGGTTGTTTGTAGCCTTATTCTTTTTCGAGCTTAGGGTCATGGATTTTTACTTAATTTGGTGAGACGCTGAATTGGACAACACTGGCAGGTCAACGTCATGTCTTCTCGTGATTAAATGTTGTGTCTTGGAATGTTTTTTATTGTTTTTTGTTGACTGGTTTAAATCTAAGTAATGAACACAAATCACAGCCGTTACTTTTTGAATTTACAACAGAAAGAAAAAGATCATGATTTTGTCAGAGATTTAATATTTTTTGCTGGACCTTTCTTACTTTTGGACTGGTTAAAAAATATCCCGTTGAAACTGGGAGAATTTTTGTAGAAGAAAAGCGACATACCTTTTTATAAATTAAATCGATCGATTTTGTACTAATGTTTCATGTTGAAATTTATGCGAAAAGCTAGTTATATATTTTGTTCCGATCTTAAAGCTGCACTCTAACAGATTAACCGTTTTGATAACTTTTTTAGTTTTTGCATAATGCATAAAGCATCAATTTTTTAACTTAAATATAAAAATCTGCAAATGTTTCAGCGTCCATTGCACCGGAAGGGTACATCCACCCGAAGAAATGCCCCTTGATGACCCCCTCCACCATTAAGGCGATGGCTCATAGCGGTACTGGATGTATCAAGAATAGGTCTTGAAACCTTATTCATATATATATCTATATATTTATATTGATAAAAAAGATAATGATAATAAAGATGGGTAAAACGCGTACAGTTAGTGATAATTCAAGGGTTGAATATGTAATGGATGGTGATTATAATCTTGCATTCGGAGAATAAATATGAGGAGGCGGGTGAGGATATGGATGAAGATGCGGATAGCACACACGAAGAATGTTCTGCTACGGGTGGTTGTGGTGGTGGTGGTGCTGCTGCTGATGATAATGGTGCTACTTCTTCTGCTGCTGCTGAAGAAGAAGAAGAAGAAGAAGAAGAAGAAGAAGATTATTGCTAACTTTTGCATTTAAGATATTCACATTGCAAAAAAGGCTGATGAATCGATTCGTTTATACTTTTCAAGTTTTGCCCATTTAAAGTTAATTAATCTTATTTTCTCAGGTTGGCGGGATGCAGCTTTACTAGCAGTGGAGTTCGCTTCCTCTGCTTCTGCGGACAACACCATAAAAGAAGTTATGTTTAATTTTGCTCACTTTTCTAAAATTTGTTGAAAGTCCGAAAATGTGTTTATATCAATAAGTCAAATTTTCTTTTTTTAAGAAATACACATAAATGAATAGGCATTTTCTGTTGGTTTTTGAAATCTTACAGTGAACATGTTAAAAGGCACCAGCATTGTTCCCAAGATCTCTTTAACCGAACCCGTGTAGTAGAAAATGTTTATTTAGTTTTGGTGTATTACAATAAATATAGAATTGAATATTGGACGAGTCTTCCTATTGTTACATTGAATGTTATTAATTATATATTCATCAAATTGAAAAACTTAAGGAAACCTGATATTTCATTCTTTTGGATAATATAAGTTTAAGAGCACTTCTATTTATTTGTTTAATATTTGTTTATTTTATTGTTATTGTACTTGATTTATTTAAATATAAACTTTATATAGGCACATATGGTGCTGCTTCTGTTCAAATGTTTCAGCGTCCAATGTACCGGAAGGGTACATCCATCCACCCGAAGAGATGCCCCTTGCAGTGGAGTTGGCTTCTGATGCCGCCCCCCCCCCCCCACCCTCCACCATTGAGGCGATGGCTCATAGCGGGACTGGATGAGGTAAGAATAGGTCTAGAAACCTTATTCATATATATATCTTTATTTTATATTGATAAAAAAGATAATGATAATAGAGATGGGTAAAACGCGTATAGTTAGTGATAATTCAAGGGTTGAATATGTAATGGATGGTGATTATAATCTTGCATTCGGAGAATAAAGATGAGGAGGCGGGTGAGGATATGGATGAAGATGCGGATGGAACACAAGAAGAATGTTCTGCTACTGGTGGTTGTGGTGGTGGTGGTGCTGCTGCTGATGATAATGGTGCTACTTCTTTTTCTGCTGCTGCTGCTGCTGTTGCTGCTGCTGATAATGATGATACTGCTGATAATGATGTTGTTGATGATGATGAAGATGATGATGATGATGACAGCTGTTGCTGCTGCTTATAATGATGCTGCTGCTACTGATGATGATGATGATGATGATGATGATGATGATGATGATGATGATGATGATGATGATGATGAATGAGGAATGACGAAGAGGATGATCATGACAGCTGAAGATTATGACAGCTGAAGATTATGACAGGTGAAGACGATGTTGAAAATGATGGGAGTGAAGAGGGGGGTGTGAAGAAGAAGAAGAAGAAGAAGAAGAAGAAGAAGAAGAAGAAGAAGAAGAAGAAGAAGAAGAAGAAGAAGAAGAAGAAGATTATTGCTAACTTTTGCATTTAAGATATTCACATTGCAAAAAAGGCTGATGAATCGATTCGTTTATACTTTTCAAGTTTTGCCCATTTAAAGTTAATTAATCTTATTTTCTCAGGTTGGCGGGATGCAGCTTTACTAGCAGTGGAGTTCGCTTCCTCTGCTTCTGCGGACAACACCATAAAAGAAGTTATGTTTAATTTTGCTCACTTTTCTAGAATTTGTTGAAAGTCCGAAAATGTGTTTATATCAATAAGTCAAATTTTCTTTTTTTTAAGAAATACACATAAATGAATAGGCATTTTCTGTTGGTTTTTGAAATCTTACAGTGAACATGTTAAAAGGCACCAGCATTGTTCCCAAGATCTCTTTAACCGAACCCGTGTAGTAGAAAATGTTTATTTAGTTTTGGTGTATTACAATAAATATAGAATTGAATATTGGACGAGTCTTCCTATTGTTACATTGAATGTTATTAATTATATATTCATCAAATTGAAAAACTTAAGGAAACCTGATATTTCATTCTTTTGGATAATATAAGTTTAAGAGCACTTCTATTTATTTGTTTAATATTTGTTTATTTTATTGTTATTGTACTTGATTTATTTAAATATAAACTTTATATAGGCACATATGGTGCTGCTTCTGTTCAAATGTTTCAGCGTCCAATGTACCGGAAGGGTACATCCATCCACCCGAAGAGATGCCCCTTGCAGTGGAGTTGGCTTCTGATGCCGCCCCCCCCCACCCTCCACCATTGAGGCGATGGCTCATAGCGGGACTGGATGAGGTAAGAATAGGTCTAGAAACCTTATTCATATATATATCTATATTTTATATTGATAAAAAAGATAATGATAATAGAGATGGGTAAAACGCGTATAGTTAGTGATAATTCAAGGGTTGAATATGTAATGGATGGTGATTATAATCTTGCATTCGGAGAATAAAGATGAGGAGGCGGGTGAGGATATGGATGAAGATGCGGATGGAACACAAGAATAATGTTCTGCTACTGGTGGTTGTGGTGGTGGTGGTGCTGCTGATGATAATGGTGCTACTTCTTTTTCTGCTGCTGCTGCTGCTGTTGCTGCTGCTGATAATGATGATACTGCTGATAATGATGTTGTTGATGATGATGAAGATGATGATGATGATGACAGCTGTTGCTGCTGCTTATAATGATGCTGCTGCTACTGATGATGATGAATGAGGAATGACGAAGAGGATGATCATGACAGCTGAAGATTATGACAGCTGAAGATTATGACAGGTGAAGACGATGTTGAAAATGATGGGAGTGAAGAGGGGGGTGTGAAGAAGAAGAAGAAGAAGAAGAAGAAGAAGAAGAAGAAGAAGAAGAAGAAGAAGAAGAAGAAGAAGAAGAAGAAGAAGATTATTGCTAACTTTTGCATTTAAGATATTCACATTGCAAAAAAGGCTGATGAATCGATTCGTTTATACTTTTCAAGTTTTGCCCATTTAAAGTTAATTAATCTTATTTTCTCAGGTTGGCGGGATGCAGCTTTACTAGCAGTGGAGTTCGCTTCCTCTGCTTCTGCGGACAACACCATAAAAGAAGTTATGTTTAATTTTGCTCACTTTTCTAAAATTTGTTGAAAGTCCGAAAATGTGTTTATATCAATAAGTCAAATTTTCTTTTTTTTAAGAAATACACATAAATGAATAGGCATTTTCTGTTGGTTTTTGAAATCTTACAGTGAACATGTTAAAAGGCACCAGCATTGTTCCCAAGATCTCTTTAACCGAACCCGTGTAGTAGAAAATGTTTATTTAGTTTTGGTGTATTACAATAAATATAGAATTGAATATTGGACGAGTCTTCCTATTGTTACATTGAATGTTATTAATTATATATTCATCAAATTGAAAAACTTAAGGAAACCTGATATTTCATTCTTTTGGATAATATAAGTTTAAGAGCACTTCTATTTATTTGTTTAATATTTGTTTATTTTATTGTTATTGTACTTGATTTATTTAAATATAAACTTTATATAGGCACATATGGTGCTGCTTCTGTTCAAATGTTTCAGCGTCCAATGTACCGGAAGGGTACATCCATCCACCCGAAGAGATGCCCCTTGCAGTGGAGTTGGCTTCTGATGCCGCTCCCCCCCCCACCCTCCACCATTGAGGCGATGGCTCATAGCGGGACTGGATGAGGTAAGAATAGGTCTAGAAACCTTATTCATATATATATCTATATTTTATATTGATAAAAAAGATAATGATAATAGAGATGGGTAAAACGCGTATAGTTAGTGATAATTCAAGGGTTGAATATGTAATGGATGGTGATTATAATCTTGCATTCGGAGAATAAAGATGAGGAGGCGGGTGAGGATATGGATGAAGATGCGGATGGAACACAAGAAGAATGTTCTGCTACTGGTGGTTGTGGTGGTGGTGGTGCTGCTGATGATAATGGTGCTACTTCTTTTTCTGCTGCTGCTGCTGCTGTTGCTGCTGCTGATAATGATGATACTGCTGATAATGATGTTGTTGATGATGATGAAGATGATGATGATGATGACAGCTGTTGCTGCTGCTTATAATGATGCTACTGCTACTGATGATGATGATGATGATGATGATGATGATGATGATGATGATGATGATGATGATGATGATGATGAATGAGGAATGACGAAGAGGATGATCATGACAGCTGAAGATTATGACAGCTGAAGATTATGACAGGTGAAGACGATGTTGAAAATGATGGGAGTGAAGAGGGGGGTGTGAAGAAGAAGAAGAAGAAGAAGAAGAAGAAGAAGAAGAAGAAGAAGAAGAAGAAGAAGAAGAAGAAGAAGAAGAAGAAGAAGAAGAAGATTATTGCTAACTTTTGCATTTAAGATATTCACATTGCAAAAAAGGCTGATGAATCGATTCGTTTATACTTTTCAAGTTTTGCCCATTTAAAGTTAATTAATCTTATTTTCTCAGGTTGGCGGGATGCAGCTTTACTAGCAGTGGAGTTCGCTTCCTCTGCTTCTGCGGACAACACCATAAAAGAAGTTATGTTTAATTTTGCTCACTTTTCTAGAATTTGTTGAAAGTCCGAAAATGTGTTTATATCAATAAGTCAAATTTTCTTTTTTTTAAGAAATACACATAAATGAATAGGCATTTTCTGTTGGTTTTTGAAATCTTACAGTGAACATGTTAAAAGGCACCAGCATTGTTCCCAAGATCTCTTTAACCGAACCCGTGTAGTAGAAAATGTTTATTTAGTTTTGGTGTATTACAATAAATATAGAATTGAATATTGGACGAGTCTTCCTATTGTTACATTGAATGTTATTAATTATATATTCATCAAATTGAAAAACTTAAGGAAACCTGATATTTCATTCTTTTGGATAATATAAGTTTAAGAGCACTTCTATTTATTTGTTTAATATTTGTTTATTTTATTGTTATTGTACTTGATTTATTTAAATATAAACTTTATATAGGCACATATGGTGCTGCTTCTGTTCAAATGTTTCAGCGTCCAATGTACCGGAAGGGTACATCCATCCACCCGAAGAGATGCCCCTTGCAGTGGAGTTGGCTTCTGATGCCGCCCCCCCCACCCTCCACCATTGAGGCGATGGCTCATAGCGGGACTGGATGAGGTAAGAATAGGTCTAGAAACCTTATTCATATATATATCTATATTTTATATTGATAAAAAAGATAATGATAATAGAGATGGGTAAAACGCGTATAGTTAGTGATAATTCAAGGGTTGAATATGTAATGGATGGTGATTATAATCTTGCATTCGGAGAATAAAGATGAGGAGGCGGGTGAGGATATGGATGAAGATGCGGATGGAACACAAGAAGAATGTTCTGCTACTGGTGGTTGTGGTGGTGGTGGTGCTGCTGATGATAATGGTGCTACTTCTTTTTCTGCTGCTGCTGCTGCTGTTGCTGCTGCTGATAATGATGATACTGCTGATAATGATGTTGTTGATGATGATGAAGATGATGATGATGATGACAGCTGTTGCTGCTGCTTATAATGATGCTACTGCTACTGATGATGATGATGATGATGATGATGATGATGATGATGATGATGATGATGATGATGATGATGATGATGATGATGAATGAGGAATGACGAAGAAGATGATCATGACAGCTGAAGATTATGACAGCTGAAGATTATGACAGGTGAAGACGATGTTGAAAATGATGGGAGTGAAGAGGGGGGTGTGAAGAAGAAGAAGAAGAAGAAGAAGAAGAAGAAGAAGAAGAAGAAGAAGAAGAAGAAGAAGAAGAAGATTATTGCTAACTTTTGCATTTAAGATATTCACATTGCAAAAAAGGCTGATGAATCGATTCGTTTATACTTTTCAAGTTTTGCCCATTTAAAGTTAATTAATCTTATTTTCTCAGGTTGGCGGGATGCAGCTTTACTAGCAGTGGAGTTCGCTTCCTCTGCTTCTGCGGACAACACCATAAAAGAAGTTATGTTTAATTTTGCTCACTTTTCTAAAATTTGTTGAAAGTCCGAAAATGTGTTTATATCAATAAGTCAAATTTTCTTTTTTTTAAGAAATACACATAAATGAATAGGCATTTTCTGTTGGTTTTTGAAATCTTACAGTGAACATGTTAAAAGGCACCAGCATTGTTCCCAAGATCTCTTTAACCGAACCCGTGTAGTAGAAAATGTTTATTTAGTTTTGGTGTATTACAATAAATATAGAATTGAATATTGGACGAGTCTTCCTATTGTTACATTGAATGTTATTAATTATATATTCATCAAATTGAAAAACTTAAGGAAACCTGATATTTCATTCTTTTGGATAATATAAGTTTAAGAGCACTTCTATTTATTTGTTTAATATTTGTTTATTTTATTGTTATTGTACTTGATTTATTTAAATATAAACTTTATATAGGCACATATGGTGCTGCTTCTGTTCAAATGTTTCAGCGTCCAATGTACCGGAAGGGTACATCCATCCACCCGAAGAGATGCCCCTTGCAGTGGAGTTGGCTTCTGATGCCGCCCCCCCCCCCCCACCCTCCACCATTGAGGCGATGGCTCATAGCGGGACTGGATGAGGTAAGAATAGGTCTAGAAACCTTATTCATATATATATCTATATTTTATATTGATAAAAAAGATAATGATAATAGAGATGGGTAAAACGCGTATAGTTAGTGATAATTCAAGGGTTGAATATGTAATGGATGGTGATTATAATCTTGCATTCGGAGAATAAAGATGAGGAGGCGGGTGAGGATATGGATGAAGATGCGGATGGAACACAAGAAGAATGTTCTGCTACTGGTGGTTGTGGTGGTGGTGGTGCTGCTGCTGATGATAATGGTGCTACTTCTTTTTCTGCTGCTGCTGCTGCTGTTGCTGCTGCTGATAATGATGATACTGCTGATAATGATGTTGTTGATGATGATGAAGATGATGATGATGATGACAGCTGTTGCTGCTGCTTATAATGATGCTGCTGCTACTGATGATGATGATGATGATGATGATGATGATGATGATGATGATGATGATGATGATGATGATGAATGAGGAATGACGAAGAGGATGATCATGACAGCTGAAGATTATGACAGCTGAAGATTATGACAGGTGAAGACGATGTTGAAAATGATGGGAGTGAAGAGGGGGGTGTGAAGAAGAAGAAGAAGAAGAAGAAGAAGAAGAAGAAGAAGAAGAAGAAGAAGAAGAAGAAGAAGATTATTGCTAACTTTTGCATTTAAGATATTCACATTGCAAAAAAGGCTGATGAATCGATTCGTTTATACTTTTCAAGTTTTGCCCATTTAAAGTTAATTAATCTTATTTTCTCAGGTTGGCGGGATGCAGCTTTACTAGCAGTGGAGTTCGCTTCCTCTGCTTCTGCGGACAACACCATAAAAGAAGTTATGTTTAATTTTGCTCACTTTTCTAGAATTTGTTGAAAGTCCGAAAATGTGTTTATATCAATAAGTCAAATTTTCTTTTTTTTAAGAAATACACATAAATGAATAGGCATTTTCTGTTGGTTTTTGAAATCTTACAGTGAACATGTTAAAAGGCACCAGCATTGTTCCCAAGATCTCTTTAACCGAACCCGTGTAGTAGAAAATGTTTATTTAGTTTTGGTGTATTACAATAAATATAGAATTGAATATTGGACGAGTCTTCCTATTGTTACATTGAATGTTATTAATTATATATTCATCAAATTGAAAAACTTAAGGAAACCTGATATTTCATTCTTTTGGATAATATAAGTTTAAGAGCACTTCTATTTATTTGTTTAATATTTGTTTATTTTATTGTTATTGTACTTGATTTATTTAAATATAAACTTTATATAGGCACATATGGTGCTGCTTCTGTTCAAATGTTTCAGCGTCCAATGTACCGGAAGGGTACATCCATCCACCCGAAGAGATGCCCCTTGCAGTGGAGTTGGCTTCTGATGCCGCCCCCCCCCCCCACCCTCCACCATTGAGGCGATGGCTCATAGCGGGACTGGATGAGGTAAGAATAGGTCTAGAAACCTTATTCATATATATATCTATATTTTATATTGATAAAAAAGATAATGATAATAGAGATGGGTAAAACGCGTATAGTTAGTGATAATTCAAGGGTTGAATATGTAATGGATGGTGATTATAATCTTGCATTCGGAGAATAAAGATGAGGAGGCGGGTGAGGATATGGATGAAGATGCGGATGGAACACAAGAATAATGTTCTGCTACTGGTGGTTGTGGTGGTGGTGGTGCTGCTGATGATAATGGTGCTACTTCTTTTTCTGCTGCTGCTGCTGCTGTTGCTGCTGCTGATAATGATGATACTGCTGATAATGATGTTGTTGATGATGATGAAGATGATGATGATGATGACAGCTGTTGCTGCTGCTTATAATGATGCTGCTGCTACTGATGATGATGAATGAGGAATGACGAAGAGGATGATCATGACAGCTGAAGATTATGACAGCTGAAGATTATGACAGGTGAAGACGATGTTGAAAATGATGGGAGTGAAGAGGGGGGTGTGAAGAAGAAGAAGAAGAAGAAGAAGAAGAAGAAGAAGAAGAAGAAGAAGAAGAAGAAGAAGAAGAAGAAGAAGAAGAAGAAGAAGAAGAAGAAGATTATTGCTAACTTTTGCATTTAAGATATTCACATTGCAAAAAAGGCTGATGAATCGATTCGTTTATACTTTTCAAGTTTTGCCCATTTAAAGTTAATTAATCTTATTTTCTCAGGTTGGCGGGATGCAGCTTTACTAGCAGTGGAGTTCGCTTCCTCTGCTTCTGCGGACAACACCATAAAAGAAGTTATGTTTAATTTTGCTCACTTTTCTAAAATTTGTTGAAAGTCCGAAAATGTGTTTATATCAATAAGTCAAATTTTCTTTTTTTTAAGAAATACACATAAATGAATAGGCATTTTCTGTTGGTTTTTGAAATCTTACAGTGAACATGTTAAAAGGCACCAGCATTGTTCCCAAGATCTCTTTAACCGAACCCGTGTAGTAGAAAATGTTTATTTAGTTTTGGTGTATTACAATAAATATAGAATTGAATATTGGACGAGTCTTCCTATTGTTACATTGAATGTTATTAATTATATATTCATCAAATTGAAAAACTTAAGGAAACCTGATATTTCATTCTTTTGGATAATATAAGTTTAAGAGCACTTCTATTTATTTGTTTAATATTTGTTTATTTTATTGTTATTGTACTTGATTTATTTAAATATAAACTTTATATAGGCACATATGGTGCTGCTTCTGTTCAAATGTTTCAGCGTCCAATGTACCGGAAGGGTACATCCATCCACCCGAAGAGATGCCCCTTGCAGTGGAGTTGGCTTCTGATGCCGCCCCCCCCCCCACCCTCCACCATTGAGGCGATGGCTCATAGCGGGACTGGATGAGGTAAGAATAGGTCTAGAAACCTTATTCATATATATATCTTTATTTTATATTGATAAAAAAGATAATGATAATAGAGATGGGTAAAACGCGTATAGTTAGTGATAATTCAAGGGTTGAATATGTAATGGATGGTGATTATAATCTTGCATTCGGAGAATAAAGATGAGGAGGCGGGTGAGGATATGGATGAAGATGCGGATGGAACACAAGAAGAATGTTCTGCTACTGGTGGTTGTGGTGGTGGTGGTGCTGCTGATGATAATGGTGCTACTTCTTTTTCTGCTGCTGCTGCTGCTGTTGCTGCTGCTGATAATGATGATACTGCTGATAATGATGTTGTTGATGATGATGAAGATGATGATGATGATGACAGCTGTTGCTGCTGCTTATAATGATGCTACTGCTACTGATGATGATGATGATGATGATGATGATGATGATGATGATGATGATGATGATGATGATGATGATGAATGAGGAATGACGAAGAGGATGATCATGACAGCTGAAGATTATGACAGCTGAAGATTATGACAGGTGAAGACGATGTTGAAAATGATGGGAGTGAAGAGGGGGGTGTGAAGAAGAAGAAGAAGAAGAAGAAGAAGAAGAAGAAGAAGAAGAAGAAGAAGAAGAAGAAGAAGAAGAAGAAGAAGAAGAAGAAGATTATTGCTAACTTTTGCATTTAAGATATTCACATTGCAAAAAAGGCTGATGAATCGATTCGTTTATACTTTTCAAGTTTTGCCCATTTAAAGTTAATTAATCTTATTTTCTCAGGTTGGCGGGATGCAGCTTTACTAGCAGTGGAGTTCGCTTCCTCTGCTTCTGCGGACAACACCATAAAATAAGTTATGTTTAATTTTGCTCACTTTTCTAGAATTTGTTGAAAGTCCGAAAATGTGTTTATATCAATAAGTCAAATTTTCTTTTTTTTAAGAAATACACATAAATGAATAGGCATTTTCTGTTGGTTTTTGAAATCTTACAGTGAACATGTTAAAAGGCACCAGCATTGTTCCCAAGATCTCTTTAACCGAACCCGTGTAGTAGAAAATGTTTATTTAGTTTTGGTGTATTACAATAAATATAGAATTGAATATTGGACGAGTCTTCCTATTGTTACATTGAATGTTATTAATTATATATTCATCAAATTGAAAAACTTAAGGAAACCTGATATTTCATTCTTTTGGATAATATAAGTTTAAGAGCACTTCTATTTATTTGTTTAATATTTGTTTATTTTATTGTTATTGTACTTGATTTATTTAAATATAAACTTTATATAGGCACATATGGTGCTGCTTCTGTTCAAATGTTTCAGCGTCCAATGTACCGGAAGGGTACATCCATCCACCCGAAGAGATGCCCCTTGCAGTGGAGTTGGCTTCTGATGCCGCCCCCCCCCCCACCCTCCACCATTGAGGCGATGGCTCATAGCGGGACTGGATGAGGTAAGAATAGGTCTAGAAACCTTATTCATATATATATCTTTATTTTATATTGATAAAAAAGATAATGATAATAGAGATGGGTAAAACGCGTATAGTTAGTGATAATTCAAGGGTTGAATATGTAATGGATGGTGATTATAATCTTGCATTCGGAGAATAAAGATGAGGAGGCGGGTGAGGATATGGATGAAGATGCGGATGGAACACAAGAAGAATGTTCTGCTACTGGTGGTTGTGGTGGTGGTGGTGCTGCTGATGATAATGGTGCTACTTCTTTTTCTGCTGCTGCTGCTGCTGTTGCTGCTGCTGATAATGATGATACTGCTGATAATGATGTTGTTGATGATGATGAAGATGATGATGATGATGACAGCTGTTGCTGCTGCTTATAATGATGCTACTGCTACTGATGATGATGATGATGATGATGATGATGATGATGATGATGATGATGATGATGATGATGATGAATGAGGAATGACGAAGAGGATGATCATGACAGCTGAAGATTATGACAGCTGAAGATTATGACAGGTGAAGACGATGTTGAAAATGATGGGAGTGAAGAGGGGGGTGTGAAGAAGAAGAAGAAGAAGAAGAAGAAGAAGAAGAAGAAGAAGAAGAAGAAGAAGAAGAAGAAGAAGAAGAAGAAGAGGAAGAAGAAGAAGATTATTGCTAACTTTTGCATTTAAGATATTCACATTGCAAAAAAGGCTGATGAATCGATTCGTTTATACTTTTCAAGTTTTGCCCATTTAAAGTTAATTAATCTTATTTTCTCAGGTTGGCGGGATGCAGCTTTACTAGCAGTGGAGTTCGCTTCCTCTGCTTCTGCGGACAACACCATAAAAGAAGTTATGTTTAATTTTGCTCACTTTTCTAGAATTTGTTGAAAGTCCGAAAATGTGTTTATATCAATAAGTCAAATTTTCTTTTTTTTAAGAAATACACATAAATGAATAGGCATTTTCTGTTGGTTTTTGAAATCTTACAGTGAACATGTTAAAAGGCACCAGCATTGTTCCCAAGATCTCTTTAACCGAACCCGTGTAGTAGAAAATGTTTATTTAGTTTTGGTGTATTACAATAAATATAGAATTGAATATTGGACGAGTCTTCCTATTGTTACATTGAATGTTATTAATTATATATTCATCAAATTGAAAAACTTAAGGAAACCTGATATTTCATTCTTTTGGATAATATAAGTTTAAGAGCACTTCTATTTATTTGTTTAATATTTGTTTATTTTATTGTTATTGTACTTGATTTATTTAAATATAAACTTTATATAGGCACATATGGTGCTGCTTCTGTTCAAATGTTTCAGCGTCCAATGTACCGGAAGGGTACATCCATCCACCCGAAGAGATGCCCCTTGCAGTGGAGTTGGCTTCTGATGCCGCCCCCCCACCCTCCACCATTGAGGCGATGGCTCATAGCGGGACTGGATGAGGTAAGAATAGGTCTAGAAACCTTATTCATATATATATCTATATTTTATATTGATAAAAAAGATAATGATAATAGAGATGGGTAAAACGCGTATAGTTAGTGATAATTCAAGGGTTGAATATGTAATGGATGGTGATTATAATCTTGCATTCGGAGAATAAAGATGAGGAGGCGGGTGAGGATATGGATGAAGATGCGGATGGAACACAAGAAGAATGTTCTGCTACTGGTGGTTGTGGTGGTGGTGGTGCTGCTGATGATAATGGTGCTACTTCTTTTTCTGCTGCTGCTGCTGCTGTTGCTGCTGCTGATAATGATGATACTGCTGATAATGATGTTGTTGATGATGATGAAGATGATGATGATGATGACAGCTGTTGCTGCTGCTTATAATGATGCTACTGCTACTGATGATGATGATGATGATGATGATGATGAGATGATGATGATGATGATGATGATGAATGAGGAATGACGAAGAAGATGATCATGACAGCTGAAGATTATGACAGCTGAAGATTATGACAGGTGAAGACGATGTTGAAAATGATGGGAGTGAAGAGGGGGGTGTGAAGAAGAAGAAGAAGAAGAAGAAGAAGAAGAAGAAGAAGAAGAGAAGAAGAAGAAGAAGAAGATTATGCTAACTTTTGCATTTAAGATATTCACATTGCAAAAAAGGCTGATGAATCGATTCGTTTATACTTTTCAAGTTTTGCCCATTTAAAGTTAATTAATCTTATTTTCTCAGGTTGGCGGGATGCAGCTTTACTAGCAGTGGAGTTCGCTTCCTCTGCTTCTGCGGACAACACCATAAAAGAAGTTATGTTTAATTTTGCTCACTTTTCTAGAATTTGTTGAAAGTCCGAAAATGTGTTTATATCAATAAGTCAAATTTTCTTTTTTTTAAGAAATACACATAAATGAATAGGCATTTTCTGTTGGTTTTTGAAATCTTACAGTGAACATGTTAAAAGGCACCAGCATTGTTCCCAAGATCTTTACCGAACCCGTGTAGTAGAAAATGTTATTAGTTTTGGTGTATTACAATAAATATAGAATTGAATATTGGACGAGTCTTCCTATTGTTACATTGAATGTTATTAATTATATATTCATCAAATTGAAAAACTTAAGGAAACCTGATATTTCATTCTTTTGGATAATATAAGTTTAAGAGCACTTCTATTTATTTGTTTAATATTTGTTTATTTTATTGTTATTGTACTTGATTTATTTAAATATAAACTTTATATAGGCACATATGGTGCTGCTTCTGTTCAAATGTTTCAGCGTCCAATGTACCGGAAGGGTACATCCATCCACCCGAAGAGATGCCCTTGCAGTGGAGTTGGCTTCTGATGCCGCCCCCCCCACCCTCCACCATTGAGGCGATGGCTCATAGCGGGACTGGATGAGGTAAGAATAGTCTAGAAACCTTATTCATATATATATATATTTTATATTGATAAAAAAGATAATGATAATAGAGATGGGTAAAACGCGTATAGTTAGTGATAATTCAAGGGTTGAATATGTAATGGATGGTGATTATAATCTTGCATTCGGAGAATAAAGATGAGGAGGCGGGTGAGGATATGGATGAAGATGCGGATGGACACAAGAAGAATGTTCTGCTACTGGTGGTTGTGGTGTGGTGGGTGGCTGATGATAATGGTGCTACTTCTTTTCTGCTGCTGCTGCTGCTGTTGCTGCTGCTGATAATGATGATACTGCTGATAATGATGTTGTGATGATGATGAAGATGATGATGATGATGACAGCTGTTGCTGCTGCTTATAATTATGCTGCTGCTATGATGATGATGATGATGATGATGATGATGATGAGATGATGATGATGATGATGATGATGAATGAGGAATGACGAAGAGGATGATCATGACAGCTGAAGATTATGACAGCTGAAGATTATGACAGGTGAAGACGATGTTGAAAATGATGGGAGTGAAGAGGGGGGTGTGAAGAAGAAGAAGAAGAAGAAGAAGAAGAAGAAGAAGAAGAAGAAAAGAAGAAGAAGAAGAAGAAGAAGAAGAAGAAGATTATTGCTAACTTTTGCATTTAAGATATTCACATTGCAAAAAAGGCTGATGAATCGATTCGTTTATACTTTTCAAGTTTTGCCCATTTAAAGTTAATTAATCTTATTTTCTCAGGTTGGCGGGATGCAGCTTTACTAGCAGTGGAGTTCGCTTCCTCTGCTTCTGCGGACAACACCATAAAAGAAGTTGTTTAATTTTGCTCACTTTTCTAGAATTTGTTGAAAGTCCGAAAATGTGTTTCAATCAATAAGTCAAATTTTCTTTTTTTAAGAAATACACATAAATGAATAGGCATTTTCTGTTGGTTTTTGAAATCTTACAGTGAACATGTTAAAAGGCACCAGCATTGTTCCCAAGATCTCTTTAACCGAACCCGTGTAGTAGAAAATGTTTATTTAGTTTTGTATATTACAATAAATATAGAATTGAATATTGGACGAGTCTTCCTATTGTTACATTGAATGTTATTAATTATATATTCATCAAATTGAAAAACTTAAGAAAACCTGATATTTCATTCTTTTGGATAATATAAGTTTAAGAGCACTTCTATTTATTTGTTTAATATTTGTTTATTTTATTGTTATTGTACTTGATTTATTTAAATATAAACTTTATATAGGCACATATGGTGCTGCTTCTGTTCAAATGTTTCAGCGTCCAATGTACCGGAAGGGTACATCCATCCACCCGAAGAGATGCCCCTTGCAGTGGAGTTGGCTTCTGATGCCGCCCCCCCCCACCCTCCACCATTGAGGCGATGGCTCATAGCGGGACTGGATGAGGTAAGAATAGGTCTAGAAACCTTATTCATATATATATCTATATTTTATATTGATAAAAAAGATAATGATAATAGAGATGGGTAAAACGCGTATAGTTAGTGATAATTCAAGGGTTGAATATGTAATGGATGGTGATTATAATCTTGCATTCGGAGAATAAAGATGAGGAGGCGGGTGAGGATATGGATGAAGATGCGGATGGAACACAAGAAGAATGTTCTGCTACTGGTGGTTGTGGTGGTGGTGGTGCTGCTGCTGATGATAATGGTGCTACTTCTTTTCTGCTGCTGCTGCTGCTGCTGTTGCTGCTGCTGATAATGATGATACTGCTGATAATGATGTTGTTGATGATGATGAAGATGATGATGATGATGACAGCTGTTGCTGCTGCTTATAATGATGCTGCTGCTACTGATGATGATGATGATGATGATGATGATGATGATGATGATGATGATGATGATGATGATGATGAGGAATGACGAAGAGGATGATCATGACAGCTGAAGATTATGACAGCTGAAGATTATGACAGGTGAAGACGATGTTGAAAATGATGGGATGAAGAGGGGGGTGTGAAGAGAAGAAGAAGAAGAAGAAGAAGAAGAAGAAGAAGAAGAAGAAGAAGAAGAAGAAGATTGCTAACTTTTGCATTTAAGATATTCACATTGCAAAAAAGGCTGATGAATCGATTCGTTTATACTTTTCAAGTTTTGCCCATTTAAAGTTAATTAATCTTATTTTCTCAGGTTGGCGGGATGCAGCTTTACTAGCAGTGGAGTTCGCTTCCTCTGCTTCTGCGGACAACACCATAAAAGAAGTTATGTTTAATTTTGCTCACTTTCTAGAATTTGTTGAAAGTCCGAAAATGTGTTTCAATCAATAAGTCAAATTTTTTTTTTTTAAGAAATACACATAAATGAATAGGCATTTTCTGTTGGTTTTTGAAATCTTACAGTGAACATGTTAAAAGGCACCAGCATTGTTCCCAAGATCTCTTTAACCGAACCCGTGTAGTAGAAAATGTTTATTTAGTTTTGGTGTATTACAATAAATATAGAATTGAATATTGGACGAGTCTTCCTATTGTTACATTGAATGTTATTAATTATATATTCATCAAATTGAAAAACTTAAGAAAACCTGATATTTCATTCTTTTGGATAATATAAGTTTAAGAGCACTTCTATTTATTTGTTTAATATTTGTTTATTTTATTGTTATTGTACTTGATTTATTTAAATATAAACTTTATATAGGCACATATGGTGCTGCTTCTGTTCAAATGTTTCAGCGTCCAATGTACCGGAAGGGTACATCCATCCACCCGAAGAGATGCCCCTTGCAGTGGAGTTGGCTTCTGATGCCGCCCCCCCCCCACCCTCCACCATTGAGGCGATGGCTCATAGCGGGACTGGATGAGGTAAGAATAGGTCTAGAAACCTTATTCATATATATATCTATATTTTATATTGATAAAAAAGATAATGATAATAGAGATGGGTAAAACGCGTATAGTTAGTGATAATTCAAGGGTTGAATATGTAATGGATGGTGATTATAATCTTGCATTCGGAGAATAAAGATGAGGAGGCGGGTGAGGATATGGATGAAGATGCGGATGGAACACAAGAAGAATGTTCTGCTACTGGTGGTTGTGGTGGTGGTGGTGCTGCTGCTGATGATAATGGCTACTACTTCTTTTCTGCTGCTGCTGCTGCTGCTGCTGTTGCTGCTGCTGATAATGATGATACTGCTGATAATGATGTTGTTGATGATGATGAAGATGATGATGATGATGACAGCTGTTGCTGCTGCTTATAATGATGCTGCTGCTACTGATGATGATGATGATGATGATGATGATGATGATGATGATGATGATGATGATGATGAATGAGGAATGACGAAGAGGATGATCATGACAGCTGAAGATTATGACAGCTGAAGATTATGACAGGTGAAGACGATGTTGAAAATGATGGGAGTGAAGAGGGGGGTGTGAAGAAGAAGAAGAAGAAGAAGAAGAAGAAGAAGAAGAAGAAGAAGAAGAGAAGATTATTGCTAACTTTTGCATTTAAGATATTCACATTGCAAAAAAGGCTGATGAATCGATTCGTTTATACTTTTCAAGTTTTGCCCATTTAAAGTTAATTAATCTTATTTTCTCAGGTTGGCGGGATGCAGCTTTACTAGCAGTGGAGTTCGCTTCCTCTGCTTCTGCGGACAACACCATAAAAGAAGTTATGTTTAATTTTGCTCACTTTTCTAGAATTTGTTGAAAGTCCGAAAATGTGTTTCAATCAATAAGTCAAATTTTCTTTTTTTTAAGAAATACACATAAATGAATAGGCATTTTCTGTTGGTTTTTGAAATCTTACAGTGAACATGTTAAAAGGCACCAGCATTGTTCCCAAGATCTCTTTAACCGAACCCGTGTAGTAGAAAATGTTTATTTAGTTTTGGTGTATTACAATAAATATAGAATTGAATATTGGACGAGTCTTCCTATTGTTACATTGAATGTTATTAATTATATATTCATCAAATTGAAAAACTTAAGAAAACCTGATATTTCATTCTTTTGGATAATATAAGTTTAAGAGCACTTCTATTTATTTGTTTAATATTTGTTTATTTTATTGTTATTGTACTTGATTTATTTAAATATAAACTTTATATAGGCACATATGGTGCTGCTTCTGTTCAAATGTTTCAGCGTCCAATGTACCGGAAGGGTACATCCATCCACCCGAAGAGATGCCCCTTGCAGTGGAGTTGGCTTCTGATGCCGCCCCCCCCCCCCCCACCCTCCACCATTGAGGCGATGGCTCATAGCGGGACTGGATGAGGTAAGAATAGGTATAGAAACCTTATTCATATATATATCTATATTTTATATTGATAAAAAAGATAATGATAATAGAGATGGGTAAAACGCGTATAGTTAGTGATAATTCAAGGGTTGAATATGTAATGGATGGTGATTATAATCTTGCATTCGGAGAATAAAGATGAGGAGGCGGGTGAGGATATGGATGAAGATGCGGATGGAACACAAGAAGAATGTTCTGCTACTGGTGGTTGTGGTGGTGGTGGTGCTGTGCTGATGATAATGGTGCTACTTCTTTTTCTGCTGCTGCTGCTGCTGCTGCTGTTGCTGCTGCTGATAATGATGATACTGCTGATAATGATGTTGTTGATGATGATGAAGATGATGATGATGATGACAGCTGTTGCTGCTGCTTATAATGATGCTGCTGCTAATGATGATGATGATGATGATGATGATGATGATGATGATGATGATGATGATGATGATGATGAATGAGGAATGACGAAGAGGATGATCATGACAGCTGAAGATTATGACAGCTGAAGATTATGACAGGTGAAGACGATGTTGAAAATGATGGGAGTGAAGAGGGGGTGTGAAGAAGAAGAAGAAGAAGAGAAGAAGAAGAAGAAGAAGAAGAAGAAGAAGAAGAAGAAGAAGAAGAAGAAGAAGATTATTGCTAACTTTTGCATTTAAGATATTCACATTGCAAAAAAGGCTGATGAATCGATTCGTTTATACTTTTCAAGTTTTGCCCATTTAAAGTTAATTAATCTTATTTTCTCAGGTTGGCGGGATGCAGCTTTACTAGCAGTGGAGTTCGTTTCCTCTGCTTCTGCGGACAACACCATAAAAGAAGTTATGTTTAATTTTGCTCACTTTTCTAGAATTTGTTGAAAGTCCGAAAATGTGTTTCAATCAATAAGTCAAATTTTCTTTTTTTTAATAAATACACATAAATGAATAGGCATTTTCTGTTGGTTTTTGAAATCTTACAGTGAACATGTTAAAAGGCACCAGCATTGTTCCCAAGATCTCTTTAACCGAACCCGTGTAGTAGAAAATGTTTATTTAGTTTTGGTGTATTACAATAAATATAGAATTGAATATTGGACGAGTCTTCCTATTGTTACATTGAATGTTATTAATTATATATTCATCAAATTGAAAAACTTAAGAAAACCTGATATTTCATTCTTTTGGATAATATAAGTTTAAGAGCACTTCTATTTATTTGTTTAATATTTGTTTATTTTATTGTTTTGTACTTGATTATTTAAATATAAACTTTATATAGGCACATATGGTGCTGCTTCTGTTCAAATGTTTCAGCGTCCAATGTACCGGAAGGGTACATCCATCCACCCGAAGAGATGCCCCTTGCAGTGGAGTTGGCTTCTGATGCCGCCCCCCCCACCCTCCACCATTGAGGCGATGGCTCATAGCGGGACTGGATGAGGTAAGAATAGGTCTAGAAAACCTTATTCATATATATATCTATATTTTATATTGATAAAAAAGATAATGATAATAGAGATGGGTAAAACGCGTATAGTTAGTGATAATTCAAGGGTTGAATATGTAATGGATGGTGATTATAATCTTGCATTCGGAGAATAAAGATGAGGAGGCGGGTGAGGATATGGATGAAGATGCGGATGGAACACAAGAAGAATGTTCTGCTACTGGTGGTTGTGGTGGTGGTGGTTCTGCTGCTGATGATAATGGTGCTACTTCTTTTTCTGCTGCTGCTGCTGCTGCTGCTGTTGCTGCTGCTGATAATGATGATACTGCTGATAATGATGTTGTTGATGATGATGAAGATGATGATGATGATGACAGCTGTTGCTGCTGCTTATAATGATGCTGCTGCTACTGATGATGATGATGATGATGATGATGATGATGATGATGATGATGATGATGATGATGATGATGAGAGAATGACGAAGAGGATGATCATGACAGCTGAAGATTATGACAGCTGAAGATTATGACAGGTGAAGACGATGTTGAAAATGATGGGAGTGAAGAGGGGGGTGTGAAGAGAGAAGAAGAAGAAGAAGAAGAAGAAGAAGAAGAAGAGAAGAAGAAGAAGAAGAAGAAGAAGAAGAAGAAGAAGAAGAAGAAGATTATTGCTAACTTTTGCATTTAAGATATTCACATTGCAAAAAAGGCTGATGAATCGATTCGTTTATACTTTTCAAGTTTTGCCCATTTAAAGTTAATTAATCTTATTTTCTCAGGTTGGCGGGATGCAGCTTTACTAGCAGTGGAGTTCGCTTCCTCTGCTTCTGCGGACAACACCATAAAAGAAGTTATGTTTAATTTTGCTCACTTTTCTAGAATTTGTTGAAAGTCCGAAAATGTGTTTCAATCAATAAGTCAAATTTTCTTTTTTTAAGAAATACACATAAATGAATAGGCATTTTCTGTTGGTTTTTGAAATCTTACAGTGAACATGTTTAAAAGGCACCAGCATTGTTCCCAAGATCTCTTTAACCGAACCCGTGTAGTAGAAAATGTTTATTTAGTTTTGGTGTATTACAATAAATATAGAATTGAATATTGGACGAGTCTTCCTATTGTTACATTGAATGTTATTAATTATATATTCATCAAATTGAAAAACTTAAGAAAACCTGATATTTCATTCTTTTGGATAATATAAGTTTAAGAGCACTTCTATTTATTTGTTTAATATTTGTTTATTTTATTGTTATTGTACTTGATTTATTTAAATATAAACTTTATATAGGCACATATGGTGCTGCTTCTGTTCAAATGTTTCAGCGTCCAATGTACCGGAAGGGTACATCCATCCACCCGAAGAGATGCCCCTTGCAGTGGAGTTGGCTTCTGATGCCGCCCCCCCCCCCCACCCTCCACCATTGAGGCGATGGCTCATAGCGGGACTGGATGAGGTAAGAATAGGTATAGAAACCTTATTCATATATATATCTATATTTTATATTGATAAAAAAGATAATGATAATAGAGATGGTAAAACGCGTATAGTTAGTGATAATTCAAGGGTTGAATATGTAATGGATGGTGATTATAATCTTGCATTCGGAGAATAAAGATGAGGAGGCGGGTGAGGATATGGATGAAGATGCGGATGGAACACAAGAAGAATGTTCTGCTACTGGTGGTTGTGGTGGTGGTGTGCTGCTGCTGATGATAATGGTGCTACTTCTTTTTCTGCTGCTGCTGCTGCTGCTGCTGTTGCTGCTGCTGATAATGATGATACTGCTGATAATGATGTTGTTGATGATGATGAAGATGATGATGATGATGACAGCTGTTGCTGCTGCTTATAATGATGCTGCTGCTAATGATGATGATGATGATGATGATGATGATGATGATGATGATGATGATGATGATGATGAATGAGGAATGACGAAGAGGATGATCATGACAGCTGAAGATTATGACAGCTGAAGATTATGACAGGTGAAGACGATGTTGAAAATGATGGGAGTGAAGAGGGGGGTGTGAAGAAGAAGAAGAAGAAGAAGAAAAGAAGAAGAAGAAGAAAGAAGAAGAAGAAGAAGAAGATTATTGCTAACTTTTGCATTTAAGATATTCACATTGCAAAAAGGCTGATGAATCGATTCGTTTATACTTTTCAAGTTTTGCCCATTTAAAGTTAATTAATCTTATTTTCTCAGGTTGGCGGGATGCAGCTTTACTAGCAGTGGAGTTCGCTTCCTCTGCTTCTGCGGACAACACCATAAAAGAAGTTATGTTTAATTTTGCTCACTTTTCTAGAATTTGTTGAAAGTCCGAAAATGTGTTTCAATCAATAAGTCAAATTTTCTTTTTTTTAAGAAATACACATAAATGAATAGGCATTTTCTGTTGGTTTTTGAAATCTTACAGTGAACATGTTAAAAGGCACCAGCATTGTTCCCAAGATCTCTTTAACCGAACCCGTGTAGTAGAAAATGTTTATTTAGTTTTGGTGTATTACAATAAATATAGAATTGAATATTGGACGAGTCTTCCTATTGTTACATTGAATGTTATTAATTATATATTCATCAAATTGAAAAACTTAAGAAAACCTGATATTTCATTCTTTTGGATAATATAAGTTTAAGAGCACTTCTATTTATTTGTTTAATATTTGTTTATTTTATTGTTATTGTACTTGATTTATTTAAATATAAACTTTATATAGGCACATATGGTGCTGCTTCTGTTCAAATGTTTCAGCGTCCAATGTACCGGAAGGGTACATCCATCCACCCGAAGAGATGCCCCTTGCAGTGGAGTTGGCTTCTGATGCCGCCCCCCCCCCCCACCCTCCACCATTGAGGCGATGGCTCATAGCGGGACTGGATGAGGTAAGAATAGGTATAGAAACCTTATTCATATATATATCTATATTTTATATTGATAAAAAAGATAATGATAATATAGATGGGTAAAACGCGTATAGTTAGTGATAATTCAAGGGTTGAATATGTAATGGATGGTGATTATAATCTTGCATTCGGAGAATAAAGATGAGGAGGCGGGTGAGGATATGGATGAAGATGCGGATGGAACACAAGAAGAATGTTCTGCTACTGGTGGTTGTGGTGGTGGTGGTTCTGCTGCTGATGATAATGGTGCTACTTCTTTTTCTGCTGCTGCTGCTGCTGCTGCTGTTGCTGCTGCTGATAATGATGATACTGCTGATAATGATGTTGTTGATGATGATGAAGATGATGATGATGATGACAGCTGTTGCTGCTGCTTATAATGATGCTGCTGCTACTGATGATGATGATGATGATGATGATGATGATGATGATGATGATGATGATGATGATGAGATGAGAATGACGAAGAGGATGATCATGACAGCTGAAGATTATGACAGCTGAAGATTATGACAGGTGAAGACGATGTTGAAAATGATGGGAGTGAAGAGGGGGGTGTGAAGAAGAAGAAGAAGAAAGAAGAAGAAGAAGAAGAAGAAGAAGAAGAAGAAGAAGAAGATTATTGCTAACTTTTGCATTTAAGATATTCACATTGCAAAAAAGGCTGATGAATCGATTCGTTTATACTTTTCAAGTTTTGCCCATTTAAAGTTAATTAATCTATTTTCTCAGGTTGGCGGGATGCAGCTTTACTAGCAGTGGAGTTCGCTTCCTCTGCTTCTGCGGACAACACCATAAAAGAAGTTATGTTTAATTTTGCTCACTTTTCTAGAATTTGTTGAAAGTCCGAAAATGTGTTTCAATCAATAAGTCAAATTTCTTTTTTTAAGAAATACACATAAATGAATAGGCATTTTCTGTTGGTTTTTGAAATCTTACAGTGAACATGTTAAAAGGCACCAGCATTGTTCCCAAGATCTCTTTAACCGAACCGTGTAGTAGAAAATGTTTATTTAGTTTTGGTGTATTACAATAAATAT
The DNA here is from genome assembly GCF_026914265.1 of Mya arenaria. NCBI lineage: Eukaryota > Metazoa > Mollusca > Bivalvia > Myida > Myidae > Mya > Mya arenaria. The sequence goes on along the minus strand of NC_069137.1, from coordinate 41,807,140 downwards.
AGAATTGAATATTGGACGAGTCTTCATATTGTTACATTGAATGTTATTAATTATATATTCATCAAATTGAAAAACTTAAGAAAACCTGATATTTCATTCTTTTGGATAATATAAGTTTAAGAGCACTTCTATTTATTTGTTTAATATTTGTTTATTTTATTGTTATTGTACTTGATTTATTTAAATATAAACTTTATATAGGCACATATGGTGCTGCTTCTGTTCAAATGTTTCAGCGTCCAATGTACCGGAAGGGTACATCCATCCACCCGAAGAGATGCCCCTTGCAGTGGAGTTGGCTTCTGATGCCGCCCCCCCCACCCTCCACCATTGAGGCGATGGCTCATAGCGGGACTGGATGAGGTAAGAATAGGTCTAGAAACCTTATTCATATATATATCTATATTTTATATTGATAAAAAAGATAATGATAATAGAGATGGGTAAAACGCGTATAGTTAGTGATAATTCAAGGGTTGAATATGTAATGGATGGTGATTATAATCTTGCATTCGGAGAATAAAGATGAGGAGGCGGGTGAGGATATGGATGAAGATGCGGATGGAACACAAGAAGAATGTTCTGCTACTGGTGGTTGTGGTGGTGGTGGTGCTGCTGCTGATGATAATGGTGCTACTTCTTTTCTGCTGCTGCTGCTGCTGCTGCTGTGCTGCTGCTGATAATGATGATACTGCTGATAATGATGTTGTTGATGATGATGAAGATGATGATGATGATGACAGCTGTTGCTGCTGCTTATAATGATGCTGCTGCTACTGATGATGATGATGATGATGATGATGATGATGATGATGATGATGATGAATGAGGAATGACGAAGAGGATGATCATGACAGCTGAAGATTATGACAGCTGAAGATTATGACAGGTGAAGACGATGTTGAAAATGATGGGAGTGAAGAGGGGGGTGTGAAGAAGAAGAAGAAGAAGAAGAAGAAGAAGAGAAGAAGAAGAAGAAGAAGAGAAGAAGAAGAAGAAGAAGAAGAAGAAGAAGAAGATATTGCTAACTTTTGCATTTAAGATATTCACATTGCAAAAAAGGCTGATGAATCGATTCGTTTATACTTTTCAAGTTTTGCCCATTTAAAGTTAATTAATCTATTTTCTCAGGTTGGCGGGATGCAGCTTTACTAGCAGTGGAGTTCGTTCCTCTGCTTCTGCGGACAACACCATAAAAGAAGTTATGTTTAATTTTGCTCACTTTTCTAGAATTTGTTGAAAGTCCGAAAATGTGTTTCAATCAATAAGTCAAATTTTCTTTTTTTAAGAAATACACATAAATGAATAGGCATTTTCTGTTGGTTTTTGAAATCTTACAGTGAACATGTTAAAAGGCACCAGCATTGTTCCCAAGATCTCTTTAACCGAACCGTGTAGTAGAAAATGTTTATTTAGTTTTGGTGTATTACAATAAATATAGAATTGAATATTGGACGAGTCTTCCTATTGTTACATTGAATGTTATTAATTATATATTCATCAAATTGAAAAACTTAAGAAAACCTGATATTTCATTCTTTTGGATAATATAAGTTTAAGAGCACTTCTATTCATTTGTTTAATATTTGTTTATTTTATTGTTATTGTACTTGATTATTTAAATATAAACTTTATATAGGCACATATGGTGCTGCTTCTGTTCAAATGTTTCAGCGTCCAATGTACCGGAAGGGTACATCCATCCACCCGAAGAGATGCCCCTTGCAGTGGAGTTGGCTTCTGATGCCGCCCCCCCCCCTCCACCATTGAGGCGATGGCTCATAGCGGGACTGGATGAGGTAAGAATAGGTCTAGAAACCTTATTCATATATATATCTATATTTTATATTGATAAAAAAGATAATGATAATAGAGATGGTAAAACGCGTATAGTTAGTGATAATTCAAGGTTGAATATGTAATGGATGGTGATTATAATCTTATTCGGAGAATAAAGATGAGGAGGCGGGTGAGGATATGGATGAAGATGCGGATGGAACACAAGAAGAATGTTCTGCTACTGGTGGTTGTGGTGGTGGTGGTGCTGCTGCTGATGATAATGGTGCTACTTCTTCTGCTGCTGCTGCTGCTGTTGCTGCTGCTGATAATGATGATACTGCTGATAATGATGTTGTTGATGATGATGAAGATGATGATGATGATGACAGCTGTTGCTGCTGCTTATAATGATGCTGCTGCTACTGATGATGATGATGATGATGATGATGATGATGATGATGATGATGATGATGGATGATGATGATGATGATGATGAATGAGGATGACGAATAGGATGATCATGACAGCTGAAGATTATGACAGCTGAAGATTATGACAGGTGAAGACGATGTTGAAAATGATGGGTGAAGAGGGGGGTGTGAAGAAGAAGAAGAGAGAAGAAGAAGAAGAAGAAGAAGAAGAAGAAGAGAAGAAGATTATTGCTAACTTTTGCATTTAAGATATTCACATTGCAAAAAAGGCTGATGAATCGATTCGTTTATACTTTTCAAGTTTTGCCCATTTAAAGTTAATTAATCTTATTTTCTCAGGTTGGCGGGATGCAGCTTTACTAGCAGTGGAGTTCGCTTCCTCTGCTTCTGCGGACAACACCATAAAAGAAGTTATGTTTAATTTTGCTCACTTTTCTAGAATTTGTTGAAAGTCCGAAAATGTGTTTCAATCAATAAGTCAAATTTTCTTTTTTTTAAGAAATACACATAAATGAATAGGCATTTTCTGTTGGTTTTTGAAATCTTACAGTGAACATGTTAAAAGGCACCAGCATTGTTCCCAAGATCTCTTTAACCGAACCCGTGTAGTAGAAAATGTTTATTTAGTTTTGGTGTATTACAATAAATATAGAATTGAATATTGGACGAGTCTTCCTATTGTTACATTGAATGTTATTAATTATATATTCATCAAATTGAAAAACTTAAGAAAACCTGATATTTCATTCTTTTGGATAATATAAGTTTAAGAGCACTTCTATTTATTTGTTTAATATTTGTTTATTTTATTGTTATTGTACTTGATTTATTTAAATATAAACTTTATATAGGCACATATGGTGCTGCTTCTGTTCAAATGTTTCAGCGTCCAATGTACCGGAAGGGTACATCCATCCACCCGAAGAGATGCCCCTTGCAGTGGAGTTGGCTTCTGATGCCGCCCCCCCCCCCACCCTCCACCATTGAGGCGATGGCTCATAGCGGGACTGGATGAGGTAAGAATAGGTATAGAAACCTTATTCATATATATCTATATTTTATATTGATAAAAAAGATAATGATAATAGAGATGGGTAAAACGCGTATAGTTAGTGATAATTCAAGGGTTGAATATGTAATGGATGGTGATTATAATCTTGCATTCGGAGAATAAAGATGAGGAGGCGGGTGAGGATATGGATGAAGATGCGGATGGAACACAAGAAGAATGTTCTGCTACTGGTGGTTGTGGTGGTGGTGGTGCTGCTGCTGATGATAATGGTGCTACTTCTTTTCTGCTGCTGCTGCTGCTGCTGTTGCTGCTGCTGATAATGATGATACTGCTGATAATGATGTTGTTGATGATGATGAAGATGATGATGATGATGATGACAGCTGTTGCTGCTGCTTATAATGATGCTGCTGCTACTGATGATGATGATGATGATGATGATGATGATGATGATGATGATGATGATGATGATGATGATGTAATGACGAAGAGGATGATCATGACAGCTGAAGATTATGACAGCTGAAGATTATGACAGGTGAAGACGATGTTGAAAATGATGGGAGTGAAGAGGGGGTGTGAAGAGAAGAAGAAGAAGAAGAAGAAGAAGAAGAAGAAGAAGAAGAAAAGAAGATTATTGCTAACTTTGCATTTAAGATATTCACATTGCAAAAAAGGCTGATGAATCGATTCGTTTATACTTTTCAAGTTTTGCCCATTTAAAGTTAATTATCTTGTTTTCTCAGGTTGGCGGGATGCAGCTTTACTAGCAGTGGAGTTCGCTTCCTCTGCTTCTGCGGACAACACCATAAAAGAAGTTATGTTTAATTTTGCTCACTTTTCTAGATTTGTTAGAATTGTTGAAAGTCCGAAAATGTGTTTCAATCAATAAGTCAAATTTTCTTTTTTTTAAGAAATACACATAAATGAATAGGCATTTTCTGTTGGTTTTTGAAATCTTACAGTGAACATGTTAAAAGGCCCAGCATTGTTCCCAAGATCTCTTTAACCGAACCCGTGTAGTAGAAAATGTTTATTTAGTTTTGGTGTATTAAATAAATATAGAATTGAATATTGGACGAGTCTTCATATTGTTACATTGAATGTTATTAATTATATATTCATCAAATTGAAAAACTTAAGAAAACCTGATATTTCATTCTTTTGGATAATATAAGTTTAAGAGCACTTCTATTCATTGTTTAATATTTGTTTATTTTATTGTTATTGTACTTGATTTATTTAAATATAAACTTTATATAGGCACATATGGTGCTGCTTCTGTTCAATGTTTCAGCGTCCAATGTACCAGAAGGGTACATCCATCCACCCGAAGAGATGCCCCTTGCAGTGGAGTTGGCTTCTGATGCCGCCCCCACCCCCACCCTCCACCATTGAGGCGATGGCTCATAGCGGGACTGGATGAGGTAAGAATAGGTCTAGAAACCTTATTCCTATATATCTATATTTTATATTGATAAAAAGATAATGATAATAGAGATGGGTAAAACGCGTATAGTTAGTGATAATTCAAGGTTGAATATGTTATGGATTGTGATTATAATCTTGCATTCGGAGAATAAAGATGAGGAGGCGGGTGAGGATATGGATGAAGATGCGGATGGAACACAAGAAGAATGTTCTGCTACTGGTGGTTGTGGTGGTGGTGGTGCTGCTGCTGATGATAATGGTGCTACTTCTTCTTCTGCTGCTGCTGCTGCTGTTGCTGCTGCTGATAATGATGATACTGCTGATAATGATGTTGTTGATGATGATGAAGATGATGATGATGACAGCTGTTGCTGCTGCTTATAATGATGCTGCTGCTACTGATGATGATGATGATGATGATGATGAGGAGGAGGAGGAGGAGGAGGAGGAGGAGGAGGAGGAGGAGGGGGAGGAGGAGGAGGAGGAGAGGAGGATGAATGAGGAATGACGAAGAGGATGATCATGACAGCTGAAGATTATGACAGCTGAAGATTATGACAGGTGAACGATGTTGAAAATGATGGGAGTGAAGAGGGGGGTGTGAAGAAAAAAGAAAAAGAAGAAGAAGAAAAGAGAAGAGAAGAAGAAGAAGAAGAAGAAGAAGAAGAAGAAGAAGAAGAAGATTATTGCTAACTTTTGCATTTAAGATATTCATATTGCAAAAAAGGCTGATGAATCGATTCGTTTATACTTTTCAAGTTTTGCCCATTTAAAGTTAATTAATCTAATTTTCTCAGATTGGCGGGATGCAGCTTTACTAGCAGTGGAGTTCGCTTCCTCTGCTTCTGCGGACAACACCATAAAAGAAGTTATGTTTAATTTTGCTCACTTTTCTAGAATTTGTTGAAAGTCCGAAAATGTGTTTCAATCAATAAGTCAAATTTTCTTTTTTTAAGAACACACATAAATGAATAAGCATTTTCTGTTGGTTTTTGAAATCTCACAGTGAACATGTTAAAAGGCACCAGCATTGTTCCCAAGATCTCTTTAACCGAAACCGTGTAGTAGAAAATGTTTATTTAGTTTTGGTGTATTACAATAAATATAGAATTGAATATTGGACGAGTCTTCATATTGTTACATTGAATGTTATTAATTATATATTCATCAAATTGAAAAACTTAAGAAAACCTGATATTTCATTCTTTTGGATAATATAAGTTTAAGAGCACTTCTATTCATTTGTTTAATATTTGTTTATTTTATTGTTATTGTACTTGATTTATTTAAATATAAACTTTATATAGGCACATATGGTGCTGCTTCTGTTCAAATGTTTCAGCGTCCAATGTACCGGAAGGGTACATCCATCCACCCGAAGAGATGCCCCTTGCAGTGGAGTTGGCTTCTGATGCTGCCCCCCCACCCTCCACCATTGAGGCGATGGCTCATAGCGGGACTGGATGAGGTAAGAATAGGTCTAGAAACCTTATTCATATATATCTATATTTTATATTGATAAAAAAGATAATGATAATAGAGATGGGTAAAACGCGTATAGTTAGTGATAATTCAAGGGTTGAATATGTAATGGATGGTGATTATAATCTTGCATTCGGAGAATAAAGATGAGGAGGCGGGTGAGGATATGGATGAAGATGCGGATGGAACACAAGAAGAATGTTCTGCTACTGGTGGTTGTGGTGGTGGTGGTGCTGCTGCTGATGATAATGGTGCTACTTCTTCTTCTGCTGCTGCTGCTGATAATGATGATACTGCTGATAATGATGTTGTTGATGATGATGAAGATGATGATGATGATGACAGCTGTTGCTGCTGCTTATCATGATTCTGCTGCTACTGATGATGATGATGATGATGAAGATGATGATGATGATGATGATGATGATGATGATGATGATGATGATGATGATAAGGATGAGGATGAGGATGAGGATGATGATGATGATGATGATGATGATGATGATGATGATGAATGAGGAATGACGAAGAGGATGATCATGACAGCTGAAGATTATGACAGCTGAAGATTATGACAGGTGAAGACGATGTTGAAAATGATGGGAGGGAAGAGGGTGTGTGAAGAGAAGAAGAAGAAGAAGAAGAAGAAGAAGAAGAAGAAGAAGAGAAGAAGAAGAAGAAGAAGAAGAAGAAGAAGAAGATTATTGCTAACTTTTGCATTTAAGATATTCACATTGCAAAAAAGGCTGATGAATCGATTCGTTTATACTTTTCAAGTTTTGCCCATTTAAAGTTAATTAATCTAATTTTCTCAGGTTGGCGGATGCAGCTTTACTAGCAGTGGAGTTCGCTTCCTCTGCTTCTGCGGACAACACCATAAAAGAAGTTATGTTTAATTTTGCTCACTTTTCTAGAATTTGTTGAAAGTCCGAAAATGTGTTTCAATCAATAAGTCAAATTTTCTTTTTTTTAAGAAATACACATAAATGAATAGGCATTTTCTGTTGGTTTTTGAAATCTTACAGTGAACATGTTAAAAGGCACCAGCATTGTTCCCAAGATCTCTTTAACCGAACCCTTGTAGTAGAAAATGTTTATTTAGTTTTGGTGTATTACAATAAATATAGAATTGAATATTGGACGAGTCTTCATATTGTTACATTGAATGTTATTAATTATATATTCATCAAATTGAAAAACTTAAGAAAACCTGATATTTCATTCTTTTGGATAATATAAGTTTAAGAGCACTTCTATTCATTTGTTTAACATTTGTTTATTTTATTGTTATTGTACTTGATTTATTTAAATATAAACTTTATATAGGCACATATGGTGCTGCTTCTGTTCAAATGTTTCAGCGTCCAATGTACCGGAAGGGTACATCCATCCACCCGAAGAGATGCCCCTTGCAGTGGAGTTGGCTTCTGATGCCGCCCCTCCCCCCCCACCCTCCACCATTGAGGCGATGGCTCATAGCGGGACTGGATGAGGTAAGAATAGGTCTAGAAACCTTATTCATATATATCTATATTTTTATTGATAAAAAGATAATGATAATAGAGATGGGTAAAACGCGTATAGTTATTGATAATTCAAGGGTTGAATAGGTAATGGATGGTGATTATAATCTTGCATTCGGAGAATAAAGATGAGGAGGCGGGTGAGGATATGGATGAAGATGCGGATGGAACACAAGAATAATGTTCTGCTACTGGTGGTTGTGGTGGTGGTGGTGCTGCTGCTGATGATAATGGTGCTACTTCTTCTTCTGCTGCTGCTGCTGCGGTTGCTGCTGCTGATAATGATGATACTGCTGATAATGATGTTGTTGATGATGATTAAGATGATGATAATGACAGCTGTTGCTGCTGCTGATAATGATGCTGCTGCTACTGATGATGATGATGATGATGATGATGATGATGATGATGATGATGATGATGATGATGATGATGATGACGAAGAGGATGATCATGACAGCTGAAGATTATGACAGCTGAAGATTATGGCAGGTGAAGACGATGTTAAATGATGGGAGTGAAGAGCGGGGTGTGAATAAGAAGAAGGAGAAGAAGGAGAGTATTGCTAACTTTGGCATTTAAGATATTCACATTGCAAAAAAGGCTGATGAATCGATTCGTTTATACTTTTCAAGTGTTGCCCATTTAAAGTTAATTGATCTGATTTTCTCAGGGTGGCGGGATGCAGCTTTACTAGCAGTGGAGTTCGCTTCCTCTGCTTCTGTGGACAACACAATAAAAACAGTTATGTTTCATTTTGCTCAGAATTTGTTGAATGTCCGAAAATGTGTTTCAATCAATAAGTCAAATTTTTCTCTTTTTTAAGAAATACACATAAATAATTAGGCATTTTCTGTTGGTTTTTGAAATTTTACAGTGAACATGTTAAAAAGCACCAGCATTGTTCCCAAGATCTCTTTAACCGAACCCGTGTAGTAGAAAAAATAATGTTTATTTAGTTTTGGTGTATTACAATAAATATAGAATTGAATATTGGACGAGTCTTCATTTTTTTACATTGAATGTTATTAATTATATATTCATCAAATTGAAAAACTTAAGAAAACCTGATATTTTATTATTTTGGATAATATTGGTTTATAAGCACTTCTATTCATTTGTTTAATATTTGTTTGTTTTATTGTTATTGTACTTGTTTTAATTATATAAAAGCTTTATATGGCAATATTTAGTGATGTTTCTGTTTAATATTTTAGCGTCTGATGTACTGGAGTTGTCCAAATAAGAGATGGCAGCTGGTAGTTGGTAACTGATGACAACACTACAATGAGGCGATGGCTCATAGCGGGACTGGATGAGGTTAGAATAGGTCTTGAAACATCCTCTACAGATATCAAGGTGCCCATATATATATATATATATATATATATATATATTAATCTTGGCATTCCGGGGACCGCTGGATTTAGGCGACAAAAAATGGCCTCCTTAATTTTTAAGTTATATGTTATGCATCAAATATCAATAAAAATCTCCATTGACAGTATGTTTATTAACGAGATCATTAAATTTTTAAATTAAGTATGTAAGAAATGGGGGATACAGGTGTGATGGTAAACAATGTTTTTTAACGTATGTTTTTTATCACCATTTTGAAGGTAATGATTGTATATTTACAATTTGGCCTAAATAGTTCAATTAAAGTCATAACTTTAACATTATTTTCATGATTCAATTTGGAAATGCATTAACTATGAACAGAAAATTCCTGTTTATTATTTATACATTTAACATTTGTGTGTAGAAGATTCACATTAGACACATGCCATAAAATAGATCACTATGATTTATTTTTACAACAAAAAAAACACACGATATTTTTACCTAAAAAGTTAGAACTTTTACAGCATAGGAAATAGTGTCTTCTGCTTATTTTAATGATATTATTACATGGAAGACTCACTATTTTACAGAATGCCAACCAAGTGTTGCTGCTTCGACATTGTGGAGGACTCCAATCCACCTGACTGTTCTGAGACAGGTAAAAAAGACATAATAATAAGATGGTTTTCACAATAATTGAACCGTATACAAACAAGTGTCCAGTTCATGACATGCAATTCTAAATTCTGCAATGGCACCTATACTATAAGTAAAAACCACTATTTCCGATATGCCTTTTCACATTTAATTTTTTTAAATTTCGTTCTATATCCATGAAATATCCTTGTTTTTTGTTGAACAAAAGTTTGATAATCCTGTTAGAAGATAACAGGATTCTTAATCATAAGCCCTTCACATATATCTTAATAGGATAGAACGGTTACTGTGAATCATTGCAAGAAATTATGACATTTAAGTGATGCCTTTCTTGTTTAAAATCATTTTTGCATTTTAAGGTAAAGAACGGATCCATCATTTCCTAAATTTGGACAAGACCTACAACCTGCAGGGATTGAGCAGAATAAAGCAGTGTTGAAAAACAAAAACAAAACATTTTAATGAACACAAAACACTTGCGTTCGAAAGCACTGAAGAAAAATGCAGCAGTGAAGATAGACTGAAGTGATTGGAGTTACCCCACGATATAATACCATAAACAAAGTCATCAAGTCGGTCCTGCAGGTGGTCTGTGCAAAAGTGCAAAATGTGTGTGACGCAAACCGAACTACTTAATTCTAGAGTTTTCTTGGAACTTTAAACATATGTTCGGCATAAAGTGATGATGTATTTGACTTATTTATTATACGGATCAGTCCAATATTTGTAAGAGGATGGAAAGAATTCTTAAAAATATCGTGATGCAAACAAGTATTCATTTTCAGGACAATAATGAATTATAAATTTTTTAAAAGATACATTCTGTGGAAGAACATTTGATACATACTTATTTACATTTGTTAAGAAAAACTGGACTCAGTTTGATCTGTACCTTGCAAGAAATACTATGCAAATAAAGTAACTTTATTATAATCCCCCGCCGAATGAAAGATTTCGGGAGGGGGATATTGTTTTGGCGTTGTCCGTCCGTCCTTCATTCCGTCCGTCCGAAACCATATCTTGTTAGGCTTTGATCAGAAAATGTTCAAACTTGGTCAGAATGTTTCCCGTGATCAAATCTCGACCACTTGTAAAAGTGGGTCACATGGGGTCAAAAACTAGGTCGCTAGTTCAAATCTTAGAAAAATCTTTGGAACAAACTAGAGGCATTATACATGGTCAAATATTCATGAAACTTAATCAAAAAATTTTCCTTGGTGAACTCTTGGACGTATATAAAACTGGATCACATATGATCGAAAATTAGGTCACTAGATCAAATCTTAGAAATATCTTGTCAGGAACCATATCATGGAAATTTTTGGTCAGATTATGTTTGAACTTGGTCAGGATGTACCCCGTGATGAAATATGGACCGCCTGTAAAAGTGGGTCACATGGGGTTAAAAACTAGGTCACTAGCTCAAAATTTAGAATATTCCCCCTTCTTTTCATTTCCAATCCATGAACTTTGCCTAATCAGGCGGGGGATACCAATTCAACGAATTTGCTCGTTCATATAAATTTAGTCTGATGACTTGATTTACAGGTGTGAAATAAATAGCACAACAGCTACCTATTTGTTTGACTGATCAGTGTTCACGCACTGTTATATATAGCCATGGGTATTAAAGTGACCATTAAAACTGCACTTTTACAAATTGACAGTGTTGACTTTTTTATTTTTTTGTCTCAGAATCTATATAATCATTTGATGATAACACAACTTAAAAGGTCTGTCCAGGATTAGTATGTCACTTTGAAGGTAAATACACATGCCAGTATAAAACTGACAGGACAGTTTTGATATTTCCTCAGTAACTACAACATTATGTAATACTTGTTGTATTCATTAAAAGCTAATGCAGCTTTAATATTGTGTACAAATTTCCACCATTCTGTCAACTGCATGCTGTATTGTTGCTACAGTTATAGTGAAAATTGAGATTGAGTTTCTAAGAGACAATACATAAATCAGTCAACAATTCATTACATGGAGGTTTATTGCATTGATGAGATATTGTTGCACTCAGATCTAGAATATTGGAGTCTAAGGCCGTAATAATACACAAACCTTGTCATATGTACACAAACATCATTCAATATCAATATTTAAAGATTTGGTAACATGATTTCTTAATAATAACATTGTGTCAAATTTTGTGAATGTTTTTATGTTTGGATGTTCAGTAAATATTTCTAAATCAATTCCGGTGTTTAGTCTTTTCTGAAACCCAAATAGGTTTTCGACTGACATGGACAGGCATAGGAAAGCATAGTATTAACAGAGATATAAGTATCTTCCATAACCCTCGGTTTTACTAAATATTTATAAAAATAATATTATACAACGTAGCATGAAACAGCATTATAAGTTAATACAAGAGTGAACTGTACAAATGTACAATTTCACTATAATAATAAAAAGTTACCGCCTGGACATTTTTAATTATTTTAACAACGCAATGTAAGTTTATATCAGTTATTTTATCCCCACCAAAGGCAGATGGATATTCGTTCAGTGTCGTCTGTCCGCTCCTCCATCCCCCTGTTCGTCCGTCTAGAACACGTTTTTCTTCTGTCGCGAGCCATATCTTGGTACTTGATAGTAAAAAAGTGTTGAAACTTTGTATGAATGTATATATCATAAGGGAAAAGATGTCTGAAGAGCTTATAATAAATGTAAAGCAGAATTATGGCCATTTGGAACTTAATAATAGGCTTTTATTTATTTTTTATAATATGATTTAATTTTATTTTATTATTTTAATTTTCCACAAGGAGGTATCTTAATTCTAGTGGGTCATATATCACTTTCCATAAGGCAATATACAGGAATGGAAGTGATGCATGTCAAATGCCGTCAAAATCTATATAATTATGTATAGTAGAGTTATGGCCCTTAGATAATTTCAAACAACCATTTCTGCCTGTAGACAAAAACATGTCCTATCGAAAACGACGAGTTGTCAGGCATAGTGTCCTCATACTTGGTTATTTGTTGATATTGACAAGTAGATTACACCTATTGTTTTTGGTGCCAATAGGGTACTTTAGGAATATATTTTTCTCTATTTAATGTTTATCACTATGCCGAAATTTGACCCCCACTTTGAAATCATTTATGTCCATCGGTCACAATTAAAACATGTAACACTATGAACAATGTTCTGTAAAAACGAGCTTACTGTTTCAAGCGTTTACAGACAAATTCGTGTGCAGAGGAAACGTTTATTTTATAAAAAGCACAACATTTGTATTTACTTTTTACAGATTCTATGTAATTCAACTGAAAAAACTTCTTAACCATAATATATCAACTATTAAGTCACCATTCACTTGCGGATTTAGAGTGGGGCGCAGCCGGCGCGCACCCCCTCTAAAATCGTTTACTTTTTATGTCAATATAGGAGACAAATATAATAAATACGCCCATAATGCAACATTTCCGACTACAAATTGTTAAAATTTCTTGATGGAGTAACCCCAAGTCCCTATGTAAACGCCCTTAAGTTACGCCCCCTCTAACGTCAATTCCTGGTCACGCCCCTGACCATTATACATTTGGGTTACCAAATTACACAGACCAAGTGACTGAAGCTAACTTGCATTTAATTAACGAGCTGGTCGATTAGAGATGTCCGATGTGCAGTCCTTCCGTTTCGACTGGTCATTGTTTCGGGATTCATTACAAACAATTATGAAACATTACCATTACTAAGTTGTCTCTGAAGGCTACGGCAGCTTTCAGTGTCAAAAGAAAGATAATTTTATTATATATAATTTGTCCCCCTAATGCCATAAAATTGGAATGATCCCCTTAATGCCTCAAAAATAATATAATATATACACAGGTCTTCATTAACGCTTCGACATATATACCTGTCCCCTTAAAACCTGCAATATAATTATTAAGGCGACCGCAAATAAAGAATATATTTTGTTAATTAGTTTAAGAAGCCTAAAGCTTGTACACATAATAAATGATGATTTCAGTACTAGATTATTAACAAAACAGCAATATAACGTATAAAAGAAAAAAATATACAAATTGTCACCTTAATGCCTTTCAATTTATACGGTCTCCTTTATGCCCTAAATAAATAAATATATATATATATATATATAAATAATATATATAATAATTCATTATATATTAAACCAGTTTCAGTGTCAGATTGTATAATATATATATATATATATATATATATATATATATATATATATATATATATATATATATATATATATATATATATATGTATATATATAGAGAATTGGTATGTTTATCAAGAATTGTTAGGTACCGCCTTGGAACGTGTAAATTTACTGGGGTTTAAACCAGTTTATGTGCACAAACCTCACTCTTATCCCAACAATTCTTAATGCAAAAGATAAATCTTATCAAAGTATGCATTAACTTGAGGAAACTTATCAATAAAACAAATGATAATAATAAACGAAAAGGTAAACCCCAAGTACTTCAATGATTAGAGATCCCAACTCTATCTGCAGACGGAGGGAAACAATTCAGAGCACCTAATGCAAATACTTTTCAAAGATACGATGCAGGAATCGTTAGAAACCAAAAACATCACACACAGTCTGCCTTAAAAGGTTTAAAACTGTGTGATCATAGAGTTTCATAATAAAAAGCATCATTGTACTAAAACTGGGAACACATAAAGAAAAACATTATTAAAAATAAAAGCGACAAGTATATGCTATTCTCTCCTTCCAAATGATTTGAAAACGTAAAATATTTGAAAAAATTTATGTCACAGCCAAAACACTCGAAGTCAGTCAACACGTGTCCGCCAAAAACGGTTTTAAAGATAACTTGAATTAGCAAATTCTTCATAATAATCAAACCACTGAAAATTTAAATTCATATTTGATTTATGAAAGGGTGCTATATTCAACCCAATATTTTGAAAACTCTTTTATATCAAATTTTATGGCATATTTATTTTAAAAAGATGTCCTTAAAGTTGATATTTTATTCCTAAGATAGCAGTATAATTAATAATTTTAATATTTTAATATTTTTTTTCTCTGATAAAATTTGATAGTAAAATGGAAAGCATAAAAGAAAACGGTCAAAAATATAGCTCCAATAATGTTTGCCGCACAACCTAGTCAATTTCTGTTTTACGCTAACTCCAGTCCGCAATCACTTCATTTATCGCGCGAGCGTCCGATGCGCACATATGGAGAATCTCGGTCAAGCTGAACGAGCACAAGGGATAACTTGCTGCCGCTGCAAACAAGCTTCCAATGACCGGAAAAGACCATTTTGCTATACTTTTGACGGCTTCCGATGCCGCATGAATAGACAGGTATTTTAAAAACTCCGTTGTTGTTGATAGGATTGTTTGTGTTTGAAAATCCACTTTTTCTTGTAGAACGCTTAAATCAATGTTCATATCTGAACAGATTCTGGTAAGAGTGGTATCGTCAATGCCTAGTTGTTCGCGATAAAAATTTGCTTCTTTAAAAATAACAGCAGCTTCCGCACTTACGCCAGCTCCTGGTATTGGTATAATATTTCCTACGCATGCTCGCAAAGCTACCCGATGAATCCTTTCTTTAAGAATTTTCACCTTTTCATCAATGATTTTATCATAGACACTGGACAGAGACAAGATCAGAGTTTCTGTTTTGAAATCAGGTGCATCATCTATCAGTTTAGCCATCAAATGTTCAAAATCATAGGTTTTCTTACAGTAATTATCCACTAAAAATATTCGTTCTTCCTTTGTTGTTATGCCGTTTTCAGACAACTGCGATAATATATCAGCTTTCATTTCACGTAACACTTTCATTTTATTGTGTGTTCTTGGGTGAGCTTTTTCGTCATTTTTTACATTATCGTCTGTGTGTGTTCTGCAGAAGAAGAAATGTTGTTTTTGTTTTTGTATTTCTTTTGCAAACCAAAGGTCATTCTCTGTGAACCTTCACTCATGCTATTCCAAATTCAATATATATCGTTCAAATTAACTTGAGATGCGTTTCTGTATTAACATTATCCATTAAAAAGTAATTATGAGCTATTTCGCAACACAAATACTATTCTCTGAAATGTACAAATACAATATTATAATTATATGTAGACTAGAAAAATGTGTCAACCATACATCCCCATAAGCGCCGTCAGCATGATTGAACAAGAAATGTATTAACTATCAATGGTTTAACGTTGTAAAGACACCATTTTTAAAAGACGACAGACCATGAACGTGCCTTTAATTTACCGAAAAGGTCATCTTTGGTTAACAGAAACATACTGCTAAAGTTCCAAGGTCCTACATTAAACAGTTCAAAAGTTATTGTGCGGACGTAAAGTCATAAATATTGATCATTTTGTCTTTAAATTTAAAAACAAAGAGGTCAACTACTGGTAAAAGGCTACCTACCACATTATCTCACGAACTAACAAAATAAAATCAAGTTATGGAGAGGACAATTTTCCATATGACTTTGACAGTGCCCTTGACGTTTGATTGACTGACCCTCCCTTAAAATAGGGGTCATCAACTAATCAAGTGCATCTACATTTTCATTCATGGTCCTTTATCATAATATAATCCTAATATTATGTTAAAAAAATCATAAGACTGTTGACGATGATATTGACTAATATACCAAACAATACATAGCCACCAATGGTAACATATCACAGAGATTGCATGGTCTTACATCAAAGTGTGTAGCCGAGGATGTTATAGGACTGTTCACTTTAACCTTTGCCTTTTGCCTGTTTCGATCTCTCAAAACAATTTGGGTCATCTACCGGTGTTAGGCAACCCCACACTGAATGTTTTGGGCCTAAGTCGATCCGTTTTCGGTCGGACAAAACCTTCATTACATTATTATCTTAATGTAGTGACTAAAACGCTAAATGGTACGTTTCCTGAAAATAAGATAGAGAACCCTACTACTATATCAGTACGGTCCTTCTCGTTCTTGATAAATGTTGCGGACAAGACTCGGGTAACCTACCGTCCGACCGTCAGTCATTATGACCGTCCGACAAGGAGACCGACATTTGCAAACCCAAGTGCACCTTTTTCAAAAGGGAGTCATAAATAAATGCTATGTGAGCTTATGATATATACAATGTCATGCATCATAACACGCGTATTCGGCTATTTCTAAACATCAAAAACCATTAAAACAATATACTCTTTTTTATATTTGATTTGAATATACGTTTACCTTGAGTTCATTTTCAATTTCTTTGGATGTGGATTCTGAAAAAGACAAATGAGTGCTATTCTTAGTGAGTACTTTGAACTGAGCCTGGATGAGTTAATGTGGTATATATGCTTACTTCACGTTGAATATTTTAACTAAGCGCAGATTTACTTTGAACATAACTTCTTTATTTAAAGTGGTATCATGTTGAAAAGTTATTAAGTTAATCTCCAGAGCATAACATAATAGAAATTTCGTCCATTACAAAATCGTGCATATAGCTGAAGAATTGTAATATAAAAGGTTATAATTGAGCTTATTTGGAAATTCACCTTCCTTTAATCCAGACGTAGATATTTTGAACCCCAAACTAGGCGCATTTTTGTACAAGGTTAAATGCTATATTAATCAAGCATATGGCAGGTGAAATGGGCAATGCAGACACAACAGAAGGATAGTACATATGTTTATTGTTAAAATATCTAAATTTAGGTTTTGACGAGCTGTTTTACTAATACGAACCTTATGTTTAAAGTACGTATTGTTTACGTATTTTGATACTTTTTATGACTATAATACATATATCACCTAGCCAAAATACAATTGAAGCGCAGTAGCAAATGTTAACAACGGCTTTGTTTTAAGGCACAAGGTCAAGGCTAATTATACACTATACTAGACCAAAATGTGTCTTGCATTAAGCGAACCGTCCACTCATTGTAAACTTTTGTTCCCAGTTGGGTTAAATCCTTTTATATTATATAAGTTCATGAAGCCATACCACGGACCGATTCACCATAAATTATATGTTTATATATATTCCTTAAATGCTTTCAAGCAGCAATATTTTATCACAAGTCGAGCTTGTGGAATTTCACGCCTCTTCCCTAACACACACTTACGATTGTATGCAAATAATCTCTTCTTGTCGTTTATCGATAGGAGGTAGTAAATGTGCCCAAAACTATGCTTAGAATAATGGAGTTCTATTATGTTCACTTCTTTACCTTTTTTGCATATTTTAAAGTCTAAGTTTACATAAAGTAACATTTAGTCATAAAGTGCAATACATAAAAACATTATGACCGTTAATTACACATATTTATAGATGTTTTACATGTCTGAGCTTATTATAACAGAGCTTACCGAGGATCTTTGTTTATCTCAGAACAAAGAAGATTTGCCTATCGCATGCTTTAGGATTAAGGTCAAACTATTGATCGTTCCATGGATAGCATGCAGTTTCCAATGAAGAGCTAATAGGTTCATGGCCGTATCAACCGCCCATTGAAATATATATATTTTAAAATTTGCATATCAGTATTGAATAAGAGTGATTATTTGATTTGAATATGAAGGTGAAATGTTATTTTATTAAAACTGTTTGTAATTAATATAAGTAGGTGCTTGATATAAGTTAAAACCAATTAAGTTATATACACATAAAAAAGCTTCTATGAACACTGATCGGACATTAAGCTGTACACAACGATTTTGCAAATTGAAAGTACATTATTGAAATGACAGCGTTACACTTTATTTCATCACTAAATCGTATTTCGAGTTGTATACATGACGTCTATACCTACTTGAATAAACATGTTTGAAAAATACTTTTGGCTAAAACAGTTTAAGACAACAATAAATTCTAAAAAAAATAAATGCGAACGAAGCTCAATTTTGTGTTCTTTTTTATGACAATCTCATTTATATCAAGATGCTTTTTTAATCGGGCTTAAAATGTATTTGAATAATGTAAATATATTTTACTTTATACAATTTTATTTTATTATATAAAAACAACCACTAGACCTCTTTAATTAAGGCTATGCATTGTGAGCAATATTTAAGTATTTACCTTCTAAATTTGTATCCATATAAAACAAAGTTTTACCAAAAATTTAATTTTACAAACAATATTGCAACCTTAATATATTTCATGTTGCTTTTATAAAGTATTACCTCGTTTGAGGATTGTCTGACTCGGGTGTTTTCTTCTCGTACTCTGTGATTCGATGGATGCTGAAATTTTTGGCAAATGTAACCGTTTAAGAAAAAAAGAATAATCATTCGCATACGATATAACTAGCCATTATAGCTCCCGTATGCAACACATACAAGATTAAGTAAGGGTTAATAAAAAAAATATTGAAAAGTTTTATAATTTTACAAAGAATTAAGATACGCGTGTTGGAACGATTTTGTATTTTAATTGAGCGCAGATTTACTTAAGGAATAAATTGCGGGTTAGCATTACACATGGTTCGTTATTGTCCAGTCCATGTTTTATAGCATACTAAAATAGTTACTTTTATTTCAATTAAGTATTGACCACATTTTTTGTCAAAATCAATAGAACAAACCCTAAAATATGTTTCTATAATTCTTTTAAAGTTGTTTATGATACAGCATTTATAAAAATCAAATTTTGAACCTATTCTCTGTAAAAGATATTACTTTAATGTTTGAGCTAAATTCTGATAATTCTGATAAATGCAACAAAACGAAAGGTGTTTGACTCACCGTGGGTGGATAATAACTTAATAAGCACAAATAATGAATACGACCAGTAACAGCCAATACCAATAGCTTAAAACAACACTGTACATATGCTCAGATAAGCAAAACTAAGTTACGTTTAAAGGGATTATTATAGTGACTAAAGAATATTTTAACATCAATTTAACATCAATTTACTTGTTTATCTAATACCTTTGGAACAGCTACTTCCCATTTTGTCCTTGCGTCAAGTTCTAATATCGCCGCGAGTATGATGTTGGAAAGAACAATCTGCAGAAAATACATTAACATTTATTAATTTTTCTCCCAAAGTTAACACGTTTTGTGTCTATTTTATAATCAGCATTTCGTTTGTAAATAAAAGCCATCGCTTTGTTGTTGTTTTATTTTTTATTTATAATTAGTATTCAAGTGTGAGAAACAGGTAATACATATTTAATGGAACGCCTGCCTTATCAGCCATTAAAAGTATATTTTAATGACCTCAAGACAAATACAAGCATTTGGAAATAATATGATTGTCCAACAAATACAACTTTGGCAAATTATCACTACCAAAAAACTAAAAGAGCTAAAATGAGTTTCCCAAATACATATATCTTCTTTAAAATCATATAAACATATGTATGAAAGTAGGCATTAAACTTGGACTGAAGATCTTCATTTGTCTTCACAAATTATTTTGTTTGCGAATATCGGCTATTTTGAACAAGTAAAGTTGTTGTATCGATGAATTCATTGATAGAAATTAATTACACACGATCAAACCAAAATCAGTATTTAAGAAAAAACAATTGGTAAGCTTAAATTCATGCATACGTTTTTTAATCATGTTTTTTCTATCAAAGAAACATAATTTAATGCATTTTGAAATTATATCATGTTTCAAAAAATGTATCATTCTCACCCAATTAAAACCTTGATTTTACTCGAAGTCAATTTCCCTATGCCAGAGCAGAGTCAGCACTCTACAATAGTATTTGAATTTCAGTTTCATCACAGCTCTACAAGCATGTTTGGATTTATTTTCAAATACACAGATAATTCCAAATTTTAACGGTTGTGTATTCCTAAACAAAATGTAATCCTGACGCATGGAAACACGAACAAACAAACAAACTCATGCCAAGTTGCCACTGTTGTTGATCAACCTCAGACAAGAGTCAAGTCAAGTAGAGCTTATACTCAACCTTAATATTCCCCCAAAGACTCAATTTTAAAACTGTTTTATTGAATAATTTAAATTAGATTAAGGCTATCTGTGTTATTCTAATTTATAGCTTTACATATACATGTTTAATGATGATAAAGCGATGTACAACTATCATTGTTGGTTATGAAAGGACATTTTGATACTGGTCTGTAAGATGTTCGAGTTTAGCTATCGCATTTATGCGTTGTCCCTTTGACTACTACATAATAGCTAACCTCTTTTATCATGACTATTAAAACTTTCAAAACAAGACGCGGTAATAATAGTTGTTGTTTACAAATTGAAAGTGTTTGGGACTACTAACAAACTAGGGTGCGAATATAGTGCAATGAATACATTTAATCACAGGACACACCACGTTGTAATGCACCTTTGGTTTAGTTAAATGAGCATGATTTAAGAGTAACTGTACTTTCCCGAAACATCCCTTTCGTCAGTGCGATCATAGTATCAATGCTAAACAGATAGCATCAAAACCCCCATTTACTTTGTAAGGATCACTACGACCGTAGTCGTATGCAAAAAATGGCCCACAAAATCAAAAGAGTCCATGTACTGACCGTAAACAAATAGCAAATTAGAAGCCTTGCCAAGATGTCATACAAAACTAATTGATCGGAAAGGTGTGAAGCCGACTTCAGCTCCGTACACGATGACGAAGCCTTTATTTGTATTCCAAATCATTTGTACGGCCAAAGATGATTTTTTTATATATATTTTATATCAGTCTTGCAATTATTAGAATTACAGTTGCCTTCAATAACTGACTTGTTTGTCATATTTTAAATTAAGGTAGAGTGAAAATCATTATATAAAAAATCACTTTATAACCGTTATATTACAATGTCAAAGTAACCGATGGCTGTCGTAGCCGATAGATACCATAACACCTATCAAACTACCTATAATGTCTCAGAGATTGTTTTCGTAGCTGATGGATACACAGCGCCTGTCATAGCAACTGCTGGTTGTTGTAGGTGATGGATAACACGCGTCTTGACAGAGCAACCGATTGCTATCTGAGCTGCTGTATTACAATCCCCTAATCAGAACAATCTTATTCAGTCATAGCTGGCACGGATATCCCCTGTCTTAGCAACCGTTGGTTATGGTAACTGCTGAATTACATTTCCCTGTCAGAACAACCGTAGCCGATGGGTTAATACCCCCTGTCAGAGTAACCGATGATAGCATAGCTCGATTGCTAAAATAGCTGATGAAATATGTATCCCATATTAAAACAACCGTTGATTGTAGCTACCGAATGCCAGATTTAAATGAATTAAACACATGTATGCTGATTCGATCAAAAATTGTAGAAGCGCGTTCTTAGAGTCTCCTTAATTTACAAACATGCTTGAAGTTTCCGTTTACACAGCCTAAAGATTCCTCAAATAGTTAATCCGTATTCAATTTTATCCGGAGTATGCCATAGGTAAAATGTGCTTAAAAGGATAAAAAAATGAAAAATCAACTTTATAGTCCTTAATCTATTTCTATCGATTTACTTCACATTATGATTACCCCATACAATTCTTTGAAACGGCGATTTAAATATCATGACGAATTATATAAGAACAATGAGCAGTCAACGGGGTGTGCATTTTTTTATAAAAGTTATAAAAGTTGATGAAGTGTGTTAATTTGTACCAAAAGCCCTTTGTTTTCAATTGCAGACAGAGATATATTTCTAGGCAAAAGAAATCGTGCAATATTCAAAAAAGTAAAGAAAAGTCGTTGTTTATGATGAATTTCTCACTCTACTAAATTTCAGGGACAACCCGTTGAACTTATCAGTAATTTTCAAAACATTAGTCTATATTGAATTGCTTCAACCGTCGGATGTCAACTGTTCGGGACGTTAAATATGTTTTAACAGGCTTTTAACCAGAATTGCAAACATTTTATTTACGATAAAAATGCCCAGTTTCGAATTATTTCAGTTTAACAAAGGTGATATTATTTTTGAATCTTTACTTTTTTTGTTCATTACGGTGTATTTTTCCGATTATTGTCTTTTTTTAATTTACGTTTCAGTTATATTTTCTACTGGCATCTGTGAATAAGTATGGTCTTAAATATGCTGCATAATTATTCAATAAATATCTTATTATATGGGAACTATTTTTACTAATTTTACCATATTCCAAAATAAAACAGAAACATACATAAACAACTTTGATTTTTTTCTGACCGACCTATATTTAATAATGTGTCCGAATGTCAAACAAGTGACGCTGTAGCTTTGTTTCGCGGAACGATAACTTTCTGAGAGCAATAAAATGAAGTGTTTGTTTATTACATGTTTATCACCCCTCTCTGTTGTTTACGGGTCATCCTATGATAAATGAACATCTGTACCGCCGATTCATATCGTGTATGCCGGGCGCCTGGCAGGAAAGCGATGAATACAAGTTTATTAAACGTGCTACCGGGTAAGAAACCGGCCACATTGGATGTGCATAAGTTCAAGTAAATTGCAAAGCACACTTTGTTGTTTGCAGCATATTACTTACATCAAATAGACCTCAGAGATTTGGTAAAATATGCGCTTTTGTAGAAGATAAAACACGTTTCAAAATACGGTTACGAAAAAAATGTTTCCGTTGAAAACAAATGGTGTACAGAAACAAATTATATACAATTTCTGACATACCTTTTTCCAGATGAGCGTATTGTTATTTTTCGATGAATATCTTAACCGTATCAACACTGATGAAATCTAACTATACAAATCACATCCATCCCTGCATAAAAGTTTCTTGACCAAAACCTGTTTAAATGTTATAAAGACAACTGTTTTCCAAAGAACTCATCAGATATATAAGCACGATCGTACTAAAACTGATATCGAACGGTTCCTGTACTTAAAAGAGCGTTATTTAAAGCTACCGTTTGAATGGCCGGTTATTCTGCAACCAATGCTAACTGTACAAGTATCATTTGCGGGTGTATGAGCCCGCCCCCTAGATTTAAGTTCCACCTTGTTAAGTTAAATAATACACTTTATCGCTGACAGTGAATTTGATCGACAGGCTTTGCACTTTTGAATATTGATTTTGTAATATTGGTATATTTTGGCGGAGCAAAAACACGATGATTAAAAGCTAAAAACGGTTCAAATGTGTTCAACCGACATGATATCCGTACAAATCCATCAAAATTAAGTTTAACTTCATGTAGATTAAAAAGCAATGGCATAACATCTGTAATTATTTTGTTTATTCTTCAATGAATAAAGCATGTTCAATACTGTCCGATTGAATCGTTTAATACTCCCGTTAAACACTCAGATACGATAGCACGGTAGAACTTTAAATTACCAATAACATGTAGAGTATAATTAGGTTTAAAGTCACAGGTTATCCTCTGATCGCCATGGAACAGTTTTGGAAGAGATGCTAGCAATTTAAAGTCATCAAACATTACTTTGATCAAGGCATGAGCTGAAGTTTTCTTCCAATGTATGACTTTGTCAACACAAGTTAACTGATCCGCTATATCAAGAATGTCTTCGAAAACACTCTTGGCCCAAGTCTGCATTTTCAAACAATCTGCTAACAAGATGTTTAGATTTTGTTGGGGTATCATTATTATTCATACAATATTGGTATAGAACATTTAAAACACTCATAGCATACTCTGTAAGCGTAACTGATTTATACACTATTGATATAACTAATATAATGATAATAAGGGGACACTGTGCACAGATCACACCGCAAGACACTATTGATATAACTTGTATTAAGATAATCAACGGACATTACGTAACACAGTCAAACACTGGTGATATAAGTAGTTTAAGTTAATCAGGGGAAACTGATAAGCGCCACAAAGCCATACATTAATGATTAAACAAGACTCAAGGTATTAAGGTGATACTATGCAAGCGTCACAGAGTCATATACTTTCGCTATAACTAGTGTCAAGATAATCAGGGCATACTATGTAAGCGTCACACAGTAATTTACTTTTGCTATAACTAATGCCACAAAATTAGTGGACCCTAGGTAAGTGTCACATAATCATTTACTTTTAATATAACTAGTGTCAAGATAATCAGGAGATACTATGTAAGCGCCAAACAGTCATAAACATTTGATATAACTACTATCAAGATAGTTAGTGCACACAATGTAAGCGTCACACAATCATTTAATTTTGATATAACTAGTATCAAGATAATCAAGGGATATTATGTAAGCGTCTCACAGTAATTTATTTTTGATATAACAATTGTCAAGATATCAGGGGATACCATGTAAGCGTCGCACAGTAATTTATTTTGATATAACAATTGTCAAGATATCAGGGATACCATGTAAGCGTCGCACAGTAATTTACTTTCGATATAACTAGTATCAAGATAATCAGGGGATACCATGTAAGCGTCGCACAGTTATTTACTTTTGATATAACTAGTATCAAGATAATCAGGGGATACTATGTAAGCGTCACACAGTAATATACTTTTGATATAACAATTGTCAAGCTATCAGGGGATACTATGTTAGCGTCACACAGTAATTTATTTTGATAAACTTGTATCAAGATAATCAGGGGATACCATGTAAGCGTCGCACAGTAATTTACTTTTGATAAAACTTGTATCAAGATAATAAAGTGATACCATGTAAGCGTCTCACAGTAATTTACTTTTGATATAACTAGTATCAAGAAAGTCAGGGGATACTTGTAAGCGTCACACTGTAATTTACTTTTGATAAAACTTGTATCAAGATAATCAGGGATACTACGTAAGCGTCACACAATAATTAACTTTTGATAAAACTTGTATTAAGATAATCAGGGGATACCATGTAAGCTTCGCACAGTAATTTACTTTTGATATAACAATTGTCTAGATATCAGGTGATACTATGTAAGCGTCACACAGTAATTTGCTTTTGATATAACAATTGTCAAGATATCAGGTGATACTATGTAAGCGTCACACAGTAATTTAATTTTGATATAACTAGTATCAAGATAATCAGGGGATACTATGTAAGCGTCACACAGTAATTTACTTTTGATATAACTTGTATCATGATAATAGTATGTGAACGTTACCCAGACTTACACAAATTTTCGATTTCGTAAAAACAGTAATGTAAATACTAGCAATCGAATAATTAAATAGCAAGGGTGAGTAAAATAGAAAGTACAGAAAAAAACATAAATTTATTCTTATTCGGATTCAGTGGCGCCATAACTATATCTTTGTAAGAAACAACCTAAACAAGACGTATCTGATGTTCAAGATTGCTGCAAGTCACTGTTTGTTCAAAGGCTGGAACACCAACATGTTCACTTTGTGTCTGCAACTAAACTAGCATATTAAAAACATTCGACGGCATAGGTCGTCTGTTTCATTTTCATCGAATACTAGTTCTTGTTTATTATAAAAGATTATATATTAAAATTTAAAATGATTTCTATCAAGTCGAATCTTTTCTTACTTTATCTATTGCTTATAATAGCGTTGTTTCTAAGCGATTATTTTTAAAACTAGAAACAGTTTTATTAACATAATAAATCAATTATCCATGTTATTCACCTGTATGTTATCATGAGAGAAACAACTAATAGTAATGCCATTGTAATATAGATGAAGTAGGTTTTACCATTAACCAATGACATATGATTGTTCATTTATGTGTAAGCATAATATGAATCGAGCAAGCATATGTTACTTACTAAAAAGAAAAAAAAACACTATAAGATATATCCTTGATTGATCGGTTTAACCTTTTAAATATGAAATTTAGAATGTAGTATTATACATTTTTGAAACATAATCTAATCATATCATACGACTGTTGTACACAGTTGTACGCGAATATCATGTGCAAAAGTAGATTCACAACAAAAACTAGAATGAAGCGTATATAGAAAGGATTTCTCGTTTATCTCGACCTATTAAGGTACTTCGAAGTTTGTACCGCTATGATTTGTAACGTATTTAGTGGTAAAAATAATGCGATTTAAAGATGCACACTTACACTCAAATAAGATTTAACACATCTAATACAACTGTTTAAATATGCCAAAAAGGATGAACAAATATCGAAACCATTGCTGATTATGAAGTTTACAGAGTTCATTTAATAAAGGTGCAGAAATCACAGTATTGCATCCTTATGAGACTAAAGTAGATCGCCTTAAATATTTTATCTTTCAACAATTATTCAATATTTTTTTGCGTTTTCAGCTATAAAATACACAGTTTTAATATTGTTATTGTAATTAATATTTTCAACAAATGCATTATTTAGTAAGTAGATGAGTGTTTATCACTCAAAATTTATGTTTGTTTTACTTGTGTATGTTTCGATTTTGAAAAAGAGTGTCACTTTAAGTAAAATTACTGATTGCTTGACATCATGAACAGCTTTAAACCAAATTCAGACAATGGATAATATTCTTTAACAATACTTTAATGGAATAACATGTATGAACAGAAACACAAATAGAAAAAAAATAGTACGTCAAGTATGTAGTGAATAATTGTTTATCTCAGATTAAATACCAGTATTTGAGTTTTGTGTCTCAGCCTACGACCAAATAACTGAATGTTGTACTTCAACTTCAGACCTCATTGTATAGATTACCTTAATCTTTGACCCAGGAGTCAATTGTTGTAACTTAACCTTAGAGCAAAGTGTTGTCGCTTAGGAAGTATTATTGTGAAACTCAAACACACTTGACAGATAGCCAAGTGCAGTACCTCAAACCAGATAGCTAAGTACAATAGCTCAATCTCATACCAGCTCAACCTCAATCTAAGTAGCCACGTGCTAAAGCTTAACAAGAGGCAAAGTGTAGTAGCTCAACGTCAGTCAAGGTAGCCAAGTGCAGTAGCTCAACATAATATAGGTAGCCAAGTGCAGTAGCTCAACCTCAATCTAGGTAGCAAGTACAGAAGCTCAACCTCAGTCATGGTAGCCAATTGCAGTAGCTCAACCTCAATCTAGGTAGCCAAGTGCAGTAGCTCAACCTTAATCAAGATAGCCAAGTGCAGTTGCTCAACTATAATCAAGGTAGCCAAGTGCAGTAGCTCAACCACAATCTAGGTAGCCATGTGCAGTAGCTCAACTTTAATCAAGGTAGCCAACTACAGTAGCTCCACACTTATCTAGGTAGCCAAGTGTAGTAGCTCATCCTCAGTCAAGGTCGCCAAGTGCAGTAGCTCAACCTCAGTCAAGGTCGCCAAGTGCA